>NC_141756.1:47787461-48087461 GCF_982258835.1 Parasteatoda tepidariorum
TGAAAAAATTCCCATATAGAACTTTGATTGGTTGTCTTTCTTTTATAGCTAATAGAAGTAGACCTGATATTGCTTTCTCAGTTAATATTTTATCGCAATATTGTAATGGTTATTCTTATCAACATTGGAATATAGTTGTTGATTTATTAAATTATGTGTTTAATACGAAAGATTTAAAAATTAACTTGTCAAGTGTAAATCAAAATAACTTAGTAGCTTTTTCTGATGCTAATTGGGGATGCCATTTAACCAACAGATATTCATCAAGTGGACATATAATATATTTTGGTGGTGTACCGTTCACTTGGAAAACAAGTAAACAAAAGTGTGTAGCTCTTAGTTCTATGGAATCCGAATTTATCTCACTTATAGAATCTGTTAAAGAAATTATTTGGTTTTCAAGAGTTTTAAATGAATTGAATGTATTAGAAAATATGGAAGTACCAATTCAACTCTGTGACAACAAAGCAGCAATTTATTTTTCCAAAAATTCGATTGAAAATGTGAAAACTAAGCACATAGACGTAAGATATCAATTTATTAGAAATATGTTAGAAGAAAACTTATTTAAATTGGAGTACATCTGTAGCAAAGACAACTTAGCAGATTTTCTCACGAAACCTTTAAGTAAAGAAAAATTTCAGTATTTTATTGATAAAGTTTATAATGGGGCCGAATGTGGAAATAAGTAGTTTCCATTTATAAACTTTAGAGTTTGAGTTTATTTTTTAGATTCGTTTCCAGGAAGGAAGTGAAGGGAATTCAAGAAACAAGCATTCAATCAATGTGACGTACGAAATCGTTATCTATAAAAGAACGAACAATTTCTTCTTTCACCCCAGTGGAGCGGGATGAGCAGCCTACTCATATTTTGAGTCTTTGGCCGATTGTATGATGATCCGATATTTATATTTGTATATTCAATTAGAATTTTAGATTTAAGTTAACCATTGAAAGTAATAATAAATGTGTTCCACTTTATTTGTGTACGTCATGATTTTTAGCAAACTCTGCTTTGTGAGTTAAATCCACAAAAGCGCCTGTCAAGTAAACAGGAGATCGAGAGTTCGAATCTCTCCGGTGCCTACGTACAACTTTTAATATATTTAAATTAACTGTGCATGAAAGTGATGGATATAAAAATTATTTCGTAAACAATATTTTCAAATATTTGTTTCTCACAGATAAAAGACCATAAAGAATTTTGCATTTGCAATTCCGTACATTCGTGGAGCCGTGGCTTAGTTGGTTAAAGCGCCTGTCTAGTAAACAGGAGATCGAGAGTTCGAATCTCTCCGGTGCCTGCTTTCAACTTTTAATACATGTAAATTAACTATGCATGAAAGTGATGGATATAAAAATTATTTTGTAAACAATATTTTCAAATATTTGTTTCTCACAGATAAAAAGACATAAAGTATTTTGCATTTGCAATTCCGAACAATTGTGGCGCCGTGGCTTAGTTGGTTAAAGCGCCTGTCTAGTAAACAGGAGATCGAAGGTTCGAATCTCACCGTTGCCTGCTTTCATTTTTAATATATGTAAATTAAATATGCATGAAAGTGATGGATATAAAAATTATTTTGTAAACAATATTTTCAAATATTTGTTTCTCACAGATAAAAGGACATAAAGTATTTTGCATTTGCAATTCCGTACAATCGTGGCGCCGTGGTTTAGTTGGTTAAAGCGCCTGTCTAGTAAACAGGAGATCGAGGATTCGAATCTCTACGGTGCCCGCTTTCAACTTTTAATATATGTATATTAACTATGCATGAAAGTGAAGATTTAAAAATTATTTTTTAAACAATATTTACAAATATTTGTTTCTCACAGATAAAAGGACATAAAGTATTTTGCATTTGCAATTCCGTACAATCGTGGCGCCGTGGCTTAGTTGGTTAAAGTGCCTGTCTAGTAAACAGGAGATCGAGAGTTCGAATCTCTCCGGTGCCTGCGTACAACTTTTAATATATGTAAATTAACTATGCATGAAAGTCATGGATATAAAAATTATTTCGTAATCAATATTTTCAAATATTTGTTTCTCACAGATAAAAGGACATAAAGTATTTTGCATTTGCAATTCCGTACAATTGTGGCGCCGTGGCTTAGTTGGTTAAAGCGCCTGTCTAGTAAACAGGAGATCGAGAGTTCGAATCTCTCCGGTGCCTGCTTTCAACTTTTAATATATTTAAATTAACTATGCCTGAAAGTGATGGATATAAAAATTATTTTTTAAACAATATTTTCAAATATTTGTTTCTCACAGATAAAAGGACATAAAGTATTTTCAATTTGCAATTCCGTACAATCTTGGCGCCGTGGCTTAGTTGGTAAAAGCGCCTGTCTAGTAAACAGGAGATCGAGAGTTCGAATCTCTCCGGTGCCTGCTTTCAACTTTTAATATATTTAAATTAACTATGCATGAAAGTGATAGATATAAAAATTATTTCGTAAACAATATTTTCAAATATTTGCTTCTCACAGATAAAAGGACATAAAGTATTTTGCATTTGAAATTACGTACAATCGTGGCGCCGTGGCTTAGTTGGTTAAAGCGCCTGTCTAGTAAACAGGAGATCGAGAGTTCGAATCTCTCCGGTGCCTGCTTTCAACTTTTAATAGATGTAAATTAAATATGCATGAAAGTGATGGATATAAAAATTATTTTGTAAACAATATTTACAAATATTTGTTTCTCACAGATAGAAGGACATAAAGTATTTTGCATTTGCAATTCCGTACAATCGTGGCGCCGTGGCGCCGTGGCTTAGTTGGTTACAGCGCCTGTCTAGTAAACAGGAGATCGAGAGTTCGAATCTCACCGGTGCCTGCGTACAACTTTTAATGTATGTAAATTAACTATGCATGAAAGTCATGGATATAAAAATTATTTCGTAGACAATATTTTCAAATATTTGTTTCTCACAGATAAAAGGACATAAAGTATTTTGCATTTGAAATTCCGTATAATCTTGGCGCCGTGGCTTAGTTGGTTAAAGCGCCTGTCTAGTAAACAGGAGATCGAGAGTTCGAATCTCTCCGGTGCCTGCTTTCAACTTTTAATATATTTAAATTAACTATGCATGAAAGTGATGGATATAAAAATTATTTCGTAAACAATATTTTCAAATATTTGTTTCTCACAGATAAAAGGACATAAAGTATTTTGCATTTGCAATTCCGTACGATCGTGGCGCCGTGGCTTAGTTGGTTAAAGCGCCTGTCTAGTAAACAGGAGATCGAGAGTCCGAATATCTCCGGTGCCTACGTACAACTTTTAATATATTTAAATTAACTGTGCATGAAAGTGATGGATATAAAAATTATTTCGTAAACAATATTTTCAAATATTTGTTTCTCACAGATAAAAGACCATAAAGTATTTTGCATTTGCAATTCCGTACATTCGTGGAGCCGTGGCTTAGTTGGTTAAAGCGCCTGTCTAGTAAACAGGAGATCGAGAGTTCGAATCTCTACGGTGCCTGCTTTTAAATTTTAATATATGTAAATTAACTATGCATGAAAGTGATGGATATAAAAATTATTTTGAAAACAATATTTTCAAATATTTGTTTCTCACAGATGAAAGGATATAAAGTATTTTGTATTTGAAATTCCGTACAATCGTGGCGCCATGGCTTAGTTGGTTAAAGCGCCTGTCTAGCAAACAGGAGATCAAGAGTTCGAATCTCTCCGGTGCCTGCTTTCAACTTTTAATACATGTAAATTAACTATGCATGAAAGTGATGGATATAAAAATTATTTTGTAAACAATATTTTCAAATATTTGTTTCTCACAGATAAAAGACCATAAAGTATTTTGCATTTGCAATTCCGTACATTCGTGGAGCCGTGGCTTAGTTGGTTAAAGCGCCTGTCTAGTAAACAGGAGATCGAGAGTTCGAATCTCTACGGTGCCTGCTTTTAAATTTTAATATATGTAAATTAACTATGCATGAAAGTGATGGATATAAAAATTATTTTGAAAACAATATTTTCAAATATTTGTTTCTCACAGATGAAAGGATATAAAGTATTTTGTATTTGAAATTCCGTACAATCGTGGCGCCATGGCTTAGTTGGTTAAAGCGCCTGTCTAGCAAACAGGAGATCAAGAGTTCGAATCTCTCCGGTGCCTGCTTTCAACTTTTAATACATGTAAATTAACTATGCATGAAAGTGATGGATATAAAAATTATTTTGTAAACAATATTTTCAAATATTTGTTTCTCACACATAAAAGGACATAAAGTATTTTGCATTTGCAATTCCGAACAATTGTGGCACCGTGGCTTAGTTGGTTAAAGCGCCTGTCTAGTAAACAGGAGATCGAGAGTTCGAATCTCACCGTTGCCTGCTTTCATTTTTAATATATGTAAATTAACTATGCATGAAAGTGATGGATATAAAAATTATTTTGTAAACAATTTTCAAATATTTGTTTCTCACAGATAAAAGGACATAAAGTATTTTGCATTTGCAATTCCGTACAATCGTGGCGCCGTGGCTTAGTTGGTTAAAGCGCCTGTCTAGTAAACAGGAGATCGAGAGTTCGAATCTCTACGGTGCCTGCTTTCAACTTTTAATATATGTAAATTAACTATTCATGAAAGTGAAGATTTAAAAATTATTTTGTAAACAATATTTACAAATATTTGTTTCTCACAGATAAAAGGACATAAAGTATTTTGCATTTGCAATTCCGTACAATTGTGGCGCCGTGGCTTAGTTGGTTAAAGCGCCTGTCTAGTAAACAGGAGATCGAGAGTTCGAATCTCTACGGTGCCTGCTTTCAAATTTTAATATATGTAAATTAACTATGCATGAAAGTGATGGATATAAAAATTATTTTGAAAACAATATTTTCAAATATTTGTTTCTCACAGATGAAAGGATATAAAGTATTTTGTATTTGAAATTCCGTACAATCGTGGCGCCATGGCTTAGTTGGTTAAAGCGCCTGTCTAGCAAACAGGAGATCAAGAGTTCGAATCTCTCCGGTGCCTGCTTTCAACTTTTAATACATGTAAATTAACTATGCATGAAAGTGATGGATATAAAAATTATTTTGTAAACAATATTTTCAAATATTTGTTTCTCACACATAAAAGGACATAAAGTATTTTGCATTTGCAATTCCGAACAATTGTGGCGCCGTGGCTTAGTTGGTTAAAGCGCCTGTCTAGTAAACAGGAGATCGAGAGTTCGAATCTCACCGTTGCCTGCTTTCATTTTTAATATATGTAAATTAACTATGCATGAAAGTGATGGATATAAAAATTATTTTGTAAACAATATTTTCAAATATTTGTTTCTCACAGATAAAAGGACATAAAGTATTTTGCATTTGCAATTCCGTACAATCGTGGCGCCGTGGCTTAGTTGGTTAAAGCGCCTGTCTAGTAAACAGGAGATCGAGAGTTCGAATCTCTACGGTGCCTGCTTTCAACTTTTAATATATGTAAATTAACTATTCATGAAAGTGAAGATTTAAAAATTATTTTGTAAACAATATTTACAAATATTTGTTTCTCACAGATAAAAGGACATAAAGTATTTTGCATTTGCAATTCCGTACAATTGTGGCGCCGTGGCTTAGTTGGTTAAAGCGCCTGTCTAGTAAACAGGAGATCGAGAGTTCGAATCTCTCCGGTGCCTGCTTTCAACTTTTAATATATTTAAATTAACTATGCATGAAAGTGATAGATATAAAAATTATTTTTTAAACAATATTTTCAAATATTTGTTTCTCACAGATAAAAGGACATAAAGTATTTTGCATTTGAAATTCCGTACAATGGTGGCGCCGTGGCTTAGTTGGTTAAAGCGCCTGTCTAGTAAACAGGAGATCGAGAGTTCGAATCTCTCCGGTGCCTGCTTTCAACTTTTAATATATTTAAATTAACTATGCATGAAAGTGATAGATATAAAAATTATTTTTTAAACAATATTTTCAAATATTTGTTTCTCACAGATAAAAGGACATAAAGTATTTTGCATTTGAAATTCCGTACAATGGTGGCGCCGTGGCTTAGTTGGTTAAAGCGCCAGTCTAGCAAACAGGAGATCGAGAGTTCGAATCTCTCCGGTGCCTGCTTTCAACTTTTAATTTATGTAAATTAACTATGCATGAAAGTCATTTATATAAAAATTATTTCGTAAACAATATTTTCAAATATTTGTTTCTCACAGAAAAAAGGACATAAAGTATTTTGCATTTGAAATTCCGTACAATTGTGGCGCCGTGGCTTAGTTGGTTAAAGCGCCTGTCTAGTAAACAGGAGATCGAGAGTTCGAATCTCTCCGGTGCCTGCTTTGAACTTTTAATATATGTAAATTAACTATGCATGAAAGTGATGGATATAAAAATTATTTTGTAAACAATATTTTCAAATATTTGTTTCTCACAGATAAAAGGACACAAAGTATTTTGCATTTGCAATTCCGTACAATTGTGGCGCCGTGGCTTAGTTGGTTAAAGCGCCTGTCTAGTAAACAGGAGATCGAGAGTTCGAATCTCTCCGGTGCCTGCTTACATTTTTAATATATGTAAATTAACTATGCATGAAAGTGATGGATATAAAAATTATTTTGTAAACAATATTTTCAAATATTTGTTTCTCACAGATAAAAGGACATAAAGTATTTTGCATTTGTAATTCCGTACAAACGTGGTGCCGTGGCTTAGTTGGTTAAAGCGCCTGTCTACTAAACAGGAGATCGAGAGTTCGAATCTATACGGTGCCTGCTTTCAACTTTTAATATATGTAAATTAACTATGCATGAAAGTGAAGGATTTAAGAATTATTTTGTAAACAATATTTACAACCATTTGTTTCTCACAGATAAAGGGACATAAAGTATTTTGCATTTGCATTTCCGTACAATCGTGGCGCCCTGGCTTAGTTGGTTAAAGCGCCTGTCTAGTAAACAGGAGATCGAGAGTTCGAATCTCTCCGGCGCCTGCGTACAACTTTTAATATATGTAAATTAACTATGCATGAAAGTCATGGATATAAAAATTATTTCGAAAACAATATTTTCAAATATTTGCTTCTCACAGATAAAAGGACATAAAGTATTTTGCATTTGAAATTACGTACAATCGTGGCGCCGTGGCTTAGTTGGTTAAAGCGCATGTCTAGTAAACAGGAGGTCGAGAGTTCAAATCTCTCCGGTGCCTGCTTTCAACTTTTAATATATTTAAATTAACTATGCATGAAAGTGATGGATATAAAAATTATTTTTTAAACAATATTTTCAAATATTTGTTTCTCACAGATAAAAGGACATAAAGTATTTTCAATTTGCAATTCCGTACAATCTTGGCGCAATGGCTTAGTTGGTTAAAGCGCCTGTCTAGTAAACAGGAGATCGAGAGTTCGAATCTCTCCGGTGCCTGCTTTCAACTTTTAATATATTTAAATTAACTATGCATGAAAGTGATGGATATAAAAATTATTTCGTAAACAATATTTTCAAATATTTGTTTCTCACAGATAAAAGGACATAAAGTATTTTGCATTTGCAATTCCGTACAATCGTGGCGCCGTGGCTTAGTTGGTTAAAGCGCCTGTCTAGTAAACAGGAGATCGAGAGTTCGAATCTCTACGGTACCTGCTTTCAACTTTTAATATATGTAAATTAACTATGCATGAAAGTGAAGGATTTAAAAATTATTTTGTAAACAATATTTACAACCATTTGTTTCTCACAGATAAAGGGACATAAAGTATTTTGCATTTGCAATTCCGTACAAACGTGGCGCCGTGGCTTAGTTGGTTAAAGCGCCTGTCTAGTAAACAGGAGATCGAGAGTTCGAATCTCTCCGGCGCCTGCGTACAACTTTTAATATATGTAAATTAACTATGCATGAAAGTCATGGATATAAAAATTATTTCGAAAACAATATTTTCAAATATTTGCTTCTCACAGATAAAAGGACATAAAGTATTTTGCATTTGAAATTACGTACAATCGTGGCGCCGTGGCTTAGTTGGTTAAAGCGCCTGTCTAGTAAACAGGAGATCGAGAGTTCGAATCTCTCCGGTGCCTGCTTTTAACTTTTAATATATTTAAATTAACTATGCATGAAAGTCATTTATATAAAAATTATTTCGTAAACAATATTTTCAAATATTTGTTTCTCCCAGATAAAAGGACATAAAGTATTTTGCATTTGAAATTCCGTACAATTGTGGCGCCGTGGCTTAGTTGGTTAAAGCGCCTGTCTAGTAAACAGGAGATCGAGAGTTCGAATCTCTCCGGTGCCTGCTTTGAACTTTTAATATATGTAAATTAACTATGCATGAAAGTGAAGGATTTAAAAATTATTTTGTAAACAATATTTTCAAATATTTGTTTCTCACAGATAAAAGGACATAAAGTATTTTGCATTTGAAATTCCGTACAATTGTGGCGCCGTGGCTTAGTTGGTTAAAGCGCCTGTCTAGTAAACAGGAGATCGAGAGTTCGAATCTCTCCGGTGCCTGCTTTGAACTTTTAATATATGTAAATTAACTATGCATGAAAGTGATGGATATAAAAATTATTTCGTAAACAATATTTTCAAATATTTGTTTCTCACAGATAAAAGGACACAAAGTATTTTGCATTTGCAATTCCGTACAATTGTGGCGCCGTGGCTTAGTTGGTTAAAGCGCCTGTCTAGTAAACAGGAGATCGAGAGTTCGAATCTCTCCGGTGCCTGCTTACATTTTTAATATATGTAAATTAACTATGCATGAAAGTGATGGATATAAAAATTATTTTGTAAACAATATTTTCAAATATTTGTTTCTCACAGATAAAAGGACATAAAGTATTTTGCATTTGTAATTCCGTACAATCGTGGTGCCGTGGCTTAGTTGGTTAAAGCGCCTGTCTACTAAACAGGAGATCGAGAGTTCGAATCTCTGCGGTGCCTGCTTTCAACTTTTAATATATGTAAATTAACTATGCATGAAAGTGAAGGATTTAAGAATTATTTTGTAAACAATATTTACAACCATTTGTTTCTCACAGATAAAGGGACATAAAGTATTTTGCATTTGCATTTCCGTACAATCGTGGCGCCCTGGCTTAGTTGGTTAAAGCGCCTGTCTAGTAAACAGGAGATCGAGAGTTCGAATCTCTCCGGCGCCTGCGTACAACTTTTAATATATGTAAATTAACTATGCATGAAAGTCATGGATATAAAAATTATTTCGAAAACAATATTTTCAAATATTTGCTTCTCACAGATAAAAGAACATAAAGTATTTTGCATTTGAAATTACGTACAATCGTGGCGCCGTGGCTTAGTTGGTTAAAGCGCCTGTCTAGTAAACAGGAGGTCGAGAGTTCGAATCTCTCCGGTGCCTGCTTTCAACTTTTAATATATTTAAATTAACTATGCATGAAAGTGATGGATATAAAAATTATTTTTTAAACAATATTTTCAAATATTTGTTTCTCACAGATAAAAGGACATAAAGTATTTTCAATTTGCAATTCCGTACAATCTTGGCGCCGTGGCTTAGTTGGTTAAAGCGCCTGTCTAGTAAACAGGAGATCGAGAGTTCGAATCTCTCCGGTGCCTGCTTTCAACTTTTAATATATTTAAATTAACTATGCATGAAAGTGATGGATATAAAAATTATTTCGTAAACAATATTTTCAAATATTTGTTTCTCACAGATAAAAGGACATAAAGTATTTTGCATTTGCAATTCCGTACAATCGTGGCGCCGTGGCTTAGTTGGTTAAAGCGCCTGTCTAGTAAACAGGAGATCGAGAGTTCGAATATCTCCGGTGCCTGCGTACAACTTTTAATATATTTAAATTAACTGTGCATGAAAGTGATGGATATAAAAATTATTTCGTAAACAATATTTTCAAATATTTGTTTCTCACAGATAAAAGACCATAAAATATTTTGCATTTGCAATTCCGTACATTCGTGGCTCCGTGGCTTAGTTGGTTAAAGCGCCTGTCTAGTAAACAGGAGATCGAGAGTTCGAATCTCTACGGTACCTGCTTTCAACTTTTAATATATGTAAATTAACTATGCATGAAAGTGAAGGATTTAAAAATTATTTTGTAAACAATATTTACAACCATTTGTTTCTCACAGATAAAGGGACATAAAGTATTTTGCATTTGCAATTCCGTACAAACGTGGCGCCGTGGCTTAGTTGGTTAAAGCGCCTGTCTAGTAAACAGGAGATCGAGAGTTCGAATCTCTCCGGCGCCTGCGTACAACTTTTAATATATGTAAATTAACTATGCATGAAAGTCATGGATATAAAAATTATTTCGAAAACAATATTTTCAAATATTTGCTTCTCACAGATAAAAGGACATAAAGTATTTTGCATTTGAAATTACGTACAATCGTGGCGCCGTGGCTTAGTAGGTTAAAGCGCCTGTCTAGTAAACAGGAGATCGAGAGTTCGAATCTCTCCGGTGCCTGCGTACAACTTTTAATATATGTAAATTAACTATGCATGAAAGTCATGGATATAAAAATTATTTCGTAAACAATATTTTCAAATATTTGTTTCTCACAGATAAAAGGACATAAAGTATTTTGCATTTGAAATTCCGTACAATCTTGGCGCCGTGGCTTAGTTGGTTAAAGCGCCTGTCTAGTAAACAGGAGATCGAGAGTTTGAATCTCTCCGGTGCCTGCTTTCAACTTTTAATATATTTAAATTAACTATGCATGAAAGTGATGGATATAAAAATTATTTCGTAAACAATATTTTCAAATATTTGTTTCTCACAGATAAAAGGACATAAAGTATTTTGCATTTGCAATTCCGTACAATCGTGGCGCCGTGGCTTAGTTGGTTAAAGCGCCTGTCTAGTAAACAGGAGATCGAGAGTTCGAATATCTCCGGTGCCTGCGTACAACTTTTAATATATTTAAATTAACTGTGCATGAAAGTGATGGATATAAAAATTATTTCGTAAACAATATTTTCAAATATTTGTTTCTCACAGATAAAAGACCATAAAATATTTTGCATTTGCAATTCCGTACATTCGTGGCTCCGTGGCTTAGTTGGTTAAAGCGCCTGTCTAGTAAACAGGAGATCGAGAGTTCGAATCTCTACGGTACCTGCTTTCAACTTTTAATATATGTAAATTAACTATGCATGAAAGTGAAGGATTTAAAAATTATTTTGTAAACAATATTTACAACCATTTGTTTCTCACAGATAAAGGGACATAAAGTATTTTGCATTTGCAATTCCGTACAAACGTGGCGCCGTGGCTTAGTTGGTTAAAGCGCCTGTCTAGTAAACAGGAGATCGAGAGTTCGAATCTCTCCGGCGCCTGCGTACAACTTTTAATATATGTAAATTAACTATGCATGAAAGTCATGGATATAAAAATTATTTCGAAAACAATATTTTCAAATATTTGCTTCTCACAGATAAAAGGACATAAAGTATTTTGCATTTGAAATTACGTACAATCGTGGCGCCGTGGCTTAGTTAGTTAAAGCGCCTGTCTAGTAAACAGGAGATCGAGAGTTCGAATCTCTCCGGTGCCTGCGTACAACTTTTAATATATGTAAATTAACTATGCATGAAAGTCATGGATATAAAAATTATTTCGTAAACAATATTTTCAAATATTTGTTTCTCACAGATAAAAGGACATAAAGTATTTTGCATTTGAAATTCCGTACAATTGTGGCGCCGTGGCTTAGTTGGTTAAAGCGCCTGTCTAGTAAACAGGAGATCGAAAGTTCGAATCTCTCCGGTGCCTGCTTTCAACTTTTAATATATTTAAATTAACTATGCATGAAAGTGATGGATATAAAAATTATTTTTTAAACAATATTTTCAAATATTTGTTTCTCACAGATAAAAGGACATAAAGTATTTTCAATTTGCAATTCCGTACAATCTTGGCGCCGTGGCTTAGTTGGTTAAAGCGCCTGTCTAGTAAACAGGAGATCGAGAGTTCGAATCTCTCCGGTGCCTGCTTTCAACTTTTAATATATTTAAATTAACTATGCATGAAAGTCATTTATATAAAAATTATTTCGTAAACAATATTTTCAAATATTTGTTTCTCACAGATAAAAGGACATAAAGTATTTTGCATTTGAAATTCCGTACAATTGTGGCGCCGTGGCTTAGTTGGTTAAAGCGCCTGTCTAGTAAACAGGAGATCGAGAGTTCGAATCTCTCCGGTGCCTGCTTTGAACTTTTAATATATGTAAATTAACTGTGCATGAAAGTGAAGGATTTAAAAATTATTTTGTAAACAATATTTACAACCATTTGTTTCTCACAGATAAAGGGACATAAAGTATTTTGCATTTGCAATTCCGTACAATCGTGGCGCCGTGGCTTAGTTGGTTAAAGCGCCTGTCTAGTAAACAGGAGATCGAGAGTTCGAATCTCTCCGGCTCCTGCGTACAACTTTTAATATATGTAAATTAACTATGCATGAAAGTCATGGATATAAAAATTATTTCGAAAACAATATTTTCAAATATTTGCTTCTCACAGATAAAAGGACATAAAGTATTTTGCATTTGAAATTACGTACAATCGTGGCGCCGTGGCTTAGTTGGTTAAAGCGCCTGTCTAGTAAACAGGAGATCGAGAGTTCGAATCTCTCCGGTGCCTGCGTACAACTTTTAATATATGTAAATTAACTATGCATGAAAGTCATGTATATAAAAATTATTTCGTAAACAATATTTTCAAATATTTGTTTCTCACAGATAAAAGGACATAAAGTATTTTGCATTTGAAATTCCGTACAATTGTGACGCCGTGGCTTAGTTGGTTCAAGCGCCTGTCTAGTAAACAGGAGAGCGAGAGTTCGAATCTCTCCGGTGCCTGCTTTGAACTTTTAATATATGTAAATTAACTATGCATGAAAGTGATGGATATAAAAATTATTTTGTAAACAATATTTTCAAATATTTGTTTCTCACAGATAAAAGGACACAAAGTATTTTGCATTTGCAATTCCGTACAATTGGGGCGCCGCTGCTTAGTTGGTTAAAGCGCCTGTCTAGTAAACAGGAGATCGAGAGTTCGAATCTCTCCGGTGCCTGCTTTCATTTTTAATATATGTAAATTAACTATGCATGAAAGTGATGGATATAAAAATTATTTTGTAAACAATATTTTCAAATATTTGTTTCTCACAGATAAAAGGACATGAAGTATTTTGCATTTGTAATTCCGTACAATCGTGGAGCCGTGGCTTAGTTGGTTAAAGCGCCTGTCTACTAAACAGGAGATCGAGAGTTCGAATCTCTCCGGCGCCTGCGTACAACTTTTAATATATGTAAATTAACTATGCATGAAAGTCATGGATATAAAAATTATTTCGAAAACAATATTTTCAAATATTTGCTTCTCACAGATAAAAGGACATAAAGTATTTTGCATTTGAAATTCCGTACAATCTTGGCGCCGTGGCTTAGTTGGTTAAAGCGCCTGTCTAGTAAACAGGAGATCGAGAGTTAGAATCTCTCCGGTGCCTGCTTTCAACTTTTAATATATTTAAATTAACTATGCATGAAAGTGATGGATATAAAAATTATTTCGTAAACAATATTTTCAAATATTTGTTTCTCACAGATAAAAGGACATAAAGTATTTTGCATTTGCAATTCCGTACAATCGTGGCGCCGTGGCTTAGTTGGTCAAAGCGCCTGTCTAGTAAACAGGAGATCGAGAGTTCGAATCTCTCCGGCGCCTGCGTACAACTTTTAATATATGTAAATTAACTATGCATGAAAGTCATGGATATAAAAATTATTTCGAAAACAATATTTTCAAATATTTGCTTCTCACAGATAAAAGGACATAAAGTATTTTGCATTTGAAATTACGTACAATCGTGGCGCCGTGGCTTAGTTGGTTAAAGCGCCTGTCTAGTAAACAGGAGATCGAGAGTTCGAATCTCTCCGGTGCCTGCGTACAACTTTTAATATATGTAAATTAACTATGCATGAAAGTCATGGATATAAAAATTATTTCGTAAACAATATTTTCAAATATTTGTTTCTCACAGATAAAAGGACATAAAGTATTTTGCATTTGAAATTCCGTACAATTGTGGCGCCGTGGCTTAGTTGGTTAAAGCGCCTGTCTAGTAAACAGGAGATCGAAAGTTCGAATCTCTCCGGTGCCTGCTTTCAACTTTTAATATATTTAAATTAACTATGCATGAAAGTGATGGATATAAAAATTATTTTTTAAACAATATTTTCAAATATTTGTTTCTCACAGATAAAAGGACATAAAGTATTTTCAATTTGCAATTCCGTACAATCTTGGCGCCGTGGCTTAGTTGGTTAAAGCGCCTGTCTAATAAACAGGAGATCGAGAGTTCGAATCTCTCCGGTGCCTGCTTTCAACTTTTAATATATTTAAATTAACTATGCATGAAAGTCATTTATATAAAAATTATTTCGTAAACAATATTTTCAAATATTTGTTTCTCACAGATAAAAGGACATAAAGTATTTTGCATTTGAAATTCCGTACAATTGTGGCGCCGTGGCTTAGTTGGTTAAAGCGCCTGTCTAGTAAACAGGAGATCGAGAGTTCGAATCTCTCCGGTGCCTGCTTTGAACTTTTAATATATGTAAATTAACTGTGCATGAAAGTGAAGGATTTAAAAATTATTTTGTAAACAATATTTACAACCATTTGTTTCTCACAGATAAAGGGACATAAAGTATTTTGCATTTGCAATTCCGTACAATCGTGGCGCCGTGGCTTAGTTGGTTAAAGCGCCTGTCTAGTAAACAGGAGATCGAGAGTTCGAATCTCTCCGGCTCCTGCGTACAACTTTTAATATATGTAAATTAACTATGCATGAAAGTCATGGATATAAAAATTATTTCGAAAACAATATTTTCAAATATTTGCTTCTCACAGATAAAAGGACATAAAGTATTTTGCATTTGAAATTACGTACAATCGTGGCGCCGTGGCTTAGTTGGTTAAAGCGCCTGTCTAGTAAACAGGAGATCGAGAGTTCGAATCTCTCCGGTGCCTGCGTACAACTTTTAATATATGTAAATTAACTATGCATGAAAGTCATGTATATAAAAATTATTTCGTAAACAATATTTTCAAATATTTGTTTCTCACAGATAAAAGGACATAAAGTATTTTGCATTTGAAATTCCGTACAATTGTGACGCCGTGGCTTAGTTGGTTCAAGCGCCTGTCTAGTAAACAGGAGAGCGAGAGTTCGAATCTCTCCGGTGCCTGCTTTGAACTTTTAATATATGTAAATTAACTATGCATGAAAGTGATGGATATAAAAATTATTTTGTAAACAATATTTTCAAATATTTGTTTCTCACAGATAAAAGGACACAAAGTATTTTGCATTTGCAATTCCGTACAATTGGGGCGCCGCTGCTTAGTTGGTTAAAGCGCCTGTCTAGTAAACAGGAGATCGAGAGTTCGAATCTCTCCGGTGCCTGCTTTCATTTTTAATATATGTAAATTAACTATGCATGAAAGTGATGGATATAAAAATTATTTTGTAAACAATATTTTCAAATATTTGTTTCTCACAGATAAAAGGACATGAAGTATTTTGCATTTGTAATTCCGTACAATCGTGGAGCCGTGGCTTAGTTGGTTAAAGCGCCTGTCTACTAAACAGGAGATCGAGAGTTCGAATCTCTCCGGCGCCTGCGTACAACTTTTAATATATGTAAATTAACTATGCATGAAAGTCATGGATATAAAAATTATTTCGAAAACAATATTTTCAAATATTTGCTTCTCACAGATAAAAGGACATAAAGTATTTTGCATTTGAAATTCCGTACAATCTTGGCGCCGTGGCTTAGTTGGTTAAAGCGCCTGTCTAGTAAACAGGAGATCGAGAGTTAGAATCTCTCCGGTGCCTGCTTTCAACTTTTAATATATTTAAATTAACTATGCATGAAAGTGATGGATATAAAAATTATTTCGTAAACAATATTTTCAAATATTTGTTTCTCACAGATAAAAGGACATAAAGTATTTTGCATTTGCAATTCCGTACAATCGTGGCGCCGTGGCTTAGTTGGTCAAAGCGCCTGTCTAGTAAACAGGATATCGAGAGTTCGAATATCTCCGGTGCCTACGTACAACTTTTAATATATTTAAATTAACTGTGCATGAAAGTGATGGATATAAAAATTATTTCGTAAACAATATTTTCAAATATTTGTTTCTCACAGATAAAAGACCATAAAGTATTTTGCATTTGCAATTCCGTACATTCGTGGAGCCGTGGCTTAGTTTGTTAAAGCGCCTGTCTAGTAAACAGGAGATCGAGAGTTCGAATCTCTCCGGTGCCTGCTTTCAACTTTTAATATATTTAAATTAACTATGCATGAATGTGATGGATATAAAAATTATTTTGAAAACAATATTGTCAAATATTTGTTTCTCACAGATAAAAGGATACAAAGTACTTTGCATTTGAAATTCCGTACAATCGTGGCGCCGTGGCTTAGTTGGTTAAAGCGCCTGTCTAGCAAACAGGAGATCAAGAGTTCGAATCTCTCCGGTGCCTGCTTTCATTTTTAATATATGTAAATTAACTATGCATGAAAGTGATGGATATAAAAATTATTTTGTAAACAATATTTTCAAATATTTGTTTCTCGCAGATAAAAGGACATAAAGTATTTTGCATTTGTAATTCCATACAATCGTGGAGCCGTGGCTTAGTTGGTTAAAGCGCCTGTCTACTAAACAGGAGATCGAGAGTTCGAATCTCTACGGTGGCTGCTTTCAACTTTTAATATATGTAAATTAACTATGCATGAAAGTGAAGGATTTAAAAATTATTTTGTAAACAATATTTACAACCATTTGTTTCTCACAGATAAAGGGACATAAAGTATTTTGCATTTGCAATTCCGTACAATCGTGGCGCCGTGGCTTAGTTGGTTAAAGCGCCTGTCTAGTAAACAGGAGATCGAGATTTCGAATCTCACCGGTGCCTGCGTACAACTTTTAATATATGTAAATTAACTATGCATGAAAGTCATGGATATAAAAATTATTTCGTAGACAATATTTTCAAATATTTGTTTCTCACAGATAAAAGGACATAAAGTATTTTGCATTTGAAATTCCGTACAATCTTGGCGCCGTGGCTTAGTTGGTTAAAGCGCCTGTCTAGTAAACAGGAGATCGAGAGTTCGAATCTCTCCGGTGCCTGCTTTCAACTTTTAATATATTTAAATTAACTATGCATGAAAGTGATGGATATAAAAATTATTTCGTAAACAATATTTTCAAATATTTGTTTCTCACAGATAAAAGGACATAAAGTATTTTGCATTTGCAATTCCGTACAATCGTGGCGCCGTGGCTTAGTTGGTTAAAGCGCCTGTCTAGTAAACTGGAGATCGAGAGTTCGAATATCTCCGGTGCCTACGTACAACTTTTAATATATTTAAATTAACTGTGCATGAAAGTGATGGATATAAAAATAATTTCGTAAACAATATTTTCAAATATTTGTTTCTCACAGATAAAAGACCATAAAGTATTTTGCATTTGCAATTCCGTACATTCGTGGAGCCGTGGCTTAGTTGGTTAAAGCGCCTGTCTAGTAAACAGGAGATCGAGAGTTCGAATCTCTACGGTGCCTGCTTTCAACTTTTAATATATGTAAATTAACTATGCATGAATGTGATGGATATAAAAATTATTTTGAAAACAATATTGTCAAATATTTGTTTCTCACAGATAAAAGGATATAAAGTATTTTGCATTTGAAATTCCGTACAATCGTGGCGCCGTGGCTTAGTTGGTTAAAGCGCCTGTCTACCAAACAGGAGATCAAGAGTTCGATTCTCTCCGGTGCCTGCTTTCAACTTTTAATACATGTAAATTAACTTTGCATGAAAGTGAATGGATATAAAAATTATTTTGTAAACAATATTTTCAAATATTTGTTTCTCACAGATAAAAGGACATAAAGTATTTTCAATTTGCAATTCCGTACAATCTTGGCGCCGTGGCTTAGTTGGTTAAAGCGCCTGTCTAGTAAACAGGAGATCGAGAGTTCGAATCTCTCCGGTGCCTGCTTTCAACTTTTAATATATTTAAATTAACTATGCATGAAAGTCATTTATATAAAAATTATTTCGTAAACAATATTTTCAAATATTTGTTTCTCACAGATAAAAGGACATAAAGTATTTTGCATTTGAAATTCCGTACAATTGTGGCGCCGTGGGTTAGTTGGTTAAAGCGCCTGTCTAGTAAACAGGAGATCGAGAGTTCGAATCTCTCCGGTGCCTGCTTTGAACTTTTAATATATGTAAATTAACTGTGCATGAAAGTGAAGGATTTAAAAATTATTTTGTAAACAATATTTACAACCATTTGTTTCTCACAGATAAAGGGACATAAAGTATTTTGCATTTGCAATTCCGTACAATCGTGGCGCCGTGGCTTAGTTGGTTAAAGCGCCTGTCTAGTAAACAGGAGATCGAGAGTTCGAATCTCTCCGGCTCCTGCGTACAACTTTTAATATATGTAAATTAACTATGCATGAAAGTCATGGATATAAAAATTATTTCGAAAACAATATTTTCAAATATTTGCTTCTCACAGATAAAAGGACATAAAGTATTTTGCATTTGAAATTACGTACAATCGTGGCGCCGTGGCTTAGTTGGTTAAAGCGCCTGTCTAGTAAACAGGAGATCGAGAGTTCGAATCTCTCCGGTGCCTGCGTACAACTTTTAATATATGTAAATTAACTATGCATGAAAGTCATGTATATAAAAATTATTTCGTAAACAATATTTTCAAATATTTGTTTCTCACAGATAAAAGGACATAAAGTATTTTGCATTTGAAATTCCGTACAATTGTGACGCCGTGGCTTAGTTGGTTCAAGCGCCTGTCTAGTAAACAGGAGAGCGAGAGTTCGAATCTCTCCGGTGCCTGCTTTGAACTTTTAATATATGTAAATTAACTATGCATGAAAGTGATGGATATAAAAATTATTTTGTAAACAATATTTTCAAATATTTGTTTCTCACAGATAAAAGGACACAAAGTATTTTGCATTTGCAATTCCGTACAATTGGGGCGCCGCTGCTTAGTTGGCTAAAGCGCCTGTCTAGTAAACAGGAGATCGAGAGTTCGAATCTCTCCGGTGCCTGCTTTCATTTTTAATATATGTAAATTAACTATGCATGAAAGTGATGGATATAAAAATTATTTTGTAAACAATATTTTCAAATATTTGTTTCTCACAGATAAAAGGACATGAAGTATTTTGCATTTGTAATTCCGAACAATCGTGGAGCCGTGGCTTAGTTGGGTAAAGCGCCTGTCTACTAAACAGGAGATCGAGAGTTCGAATCTCTCCGGCGCCTGCGTACAACTTTTAATATATGTAAATTAACTATGCATGAAAGTCATGGATATAAAAATTATTTCGAAAACAATATTTTCAAATATTTGCTTCTCACAGATAAAAGGACATAAAGTATTTTGCATTTGAAATTCCGTACAATCTTGGCGCCGTGGCTTAGTTGGTTAAAGCGCCTGTCTAGTAAACATGATATCGAGAGTTCGAATATCTCCGGTGCCTACGTACAACTTTTAATATATTTAAATTAACTGTGCATGAAAGTGATGGATATAAAAATTATTTCGTAAACAATATTTTCAAATATTTGTTTCTCACAGATAAAAGACCATAAAGTATTTTGCATTTGCAATTCCGTACATTCGTGGAGCCGTGGCTTAGTTTGTTAAAGCGCCTGTCTAGTAAACAGGAGATCGAGAGTTCGAATCTCTACGGTGCCTGCTTTCAACTTTTAATATATGTAAATTAACTATGCATGAATGTGATGGATATAAAAATTATTTTGAAAACAATATTGTCAAATATTTGTTTCTCACAGATAAAAGGATATAAAGTACTTTGCATTTGAAATTCCGTACAATCGAGGCGCCGTGGCTTAGTTGGTTAAAGCGCCTGTCTAGCAAACAGGAGATCAAGAGTTCGAATCTCTCCGGTGCCTGCTTTCATCTATACATAATAATAAAAGCGGCTGTGTGTGTGTGTGTGTGTGTGTCTGTAATCACAATATATCGCCCCAGAAGCCTCGCCCAGGCACGAAACTCGGCACATAATTGTGTTTTGACATAATGAAGAAGTATTTTTTTTCTTTTTTAAAAATTTGGATTAGTTATTTAGTTATCAGTCATTTTGTAAGTCTATGCTTTTCGTCTGCTTTTTCGTCTTCAAAGAGCCATATTCAAAAAACTATTAAAAAATGCATATACTTTTCCCCACTCTTATAAATGTATGCTAATGCGAACCTTACAATTGAAATATTAATTTTCGACAACTTAAACCAATGATATACGAAGGAATTAATAATTTAATTGTAAAGTTCGCATTAGTTTACATTTATTAAAGTGGAGAAAAGTTTAACTTTTGTATTAAAAATGTGGCAACATATTCGATACGTAAATAGAACGCTTCGCTTTGATATATTTGTCGCTGTTCATAATTGTTATAATAAGTTTTTCTTCTTCTTTCCACGCTCTATTTTTTTTTTCTTAAGCGAAGACGATAATTTTTGTAGCGATATTGTAGTACTTTGTACAACTAAAAATTCTTTTCACAACACTTTAAAAATATTTACTTTATTTTGTTTATATATACAGAGAACAGTCGGCAAAGAATTCGATTAGGTTGAAAAACATTTTGCTAAAAAGGAACGAATTCCAAAAGAAAAAATAAGCAACTTAAAGAATAAAAATGCTGATGCCAGCCAATTTTTTGAAAGTTAACTTAGAAATAACAAACCAAACGATGTTAAATAACAAACCAAACGATGTTAACAAAATGACGTAGAAAGCGCAACTAGATCAAAATTATACAAGCACAACTAGATCAAATTATAATACCTGAGTGCTTGACGTAACAGATATAGAAATAGAATTTGATACCATAAAAAATTATATAGAAATAGAAATTGATACCATAAAACATTTATTCGTTTTCGTGTTCTTTTCATGTATTTAGCATTTTAGTTTTCTTTTTCTTAAGCGTTGTAACTATATAATTTCAAACATCCTCAAGAGCTATAACACATCTGCAGCAGAACTGGATATGAAGACAAAATTGCAGGACAGGAACACTTTAATTGTCCACTAATCTTCAGATTTCCTGCTACGTTTTAAAAAACTTTATTTGTGAAAACCTTCAGCGTGGCGGACAGCTGGCCGCCTTAGGCGGCTAGTTTTTAATATATGTAAATTAACTATGCATGAAAGTGATGGATATAAAAATTATTTTGTAAACAATATTTTCAAATATTTGTTTCTCACAGATAAAAGGACATAAAGTATTTTGCATTTGTAATTCCGTACAATCGTGGAGCCGTGGCTTAGTTGCTTAAAGCGCCTGTCTACTAAACAGGAGATCGAGAGTTCGAATCTCTACGGTGGCTGCTTTCAACTTTTAATATATGTAAATTAACTATGCATGAAAGTGAAGGATTTAAAAATTATTTTGTAAACAATATTTACAACCATTTGTTTCTCACAGATAAAGGGACATAAAGTATTTTGCATTTGCAATTCCGTACAATCGTGGCGCCGTGGCTTAGTTGGTTAAAGCGCCTGTCTAGTAAACAGGAGATCGAGAGTTCGAATGTCTCCGGTGCCTGCGTACAACTTTTAATATATGTAAATTAACTATGCATGAAAGTCATGGATATAAAAATTATTTCGTAGACAATATTTTCAAATATTTGTTTCTCACAGATAAAAGGACATAAAGTATTTTGCATTTGAAATTCCGTACAATCTTGGCGCCGTGGCTTAGTTGGTTAAAGCGCCTGTCTAGTAAACAGGAGATCGAGAGTTCGAATCTCTCCGGTGCCTGCTTTCAACTTTTAATATATTTAAATTAACTATGCATGAATGTGATGGATATAAAAATTATTTTGAAAACAATATTGTCAAATATTTGTTTCTCACAGATAAAAGGATACAAAGTACTTTGCATTTGAAATTCCGTACAATCGTGGCGCCGTGGCTTAGTTGGTTAAAGCGCCTGTCTAGCAAACAGGAGATCAAGAGTTCGAATCTCTCCAGTGCCTGCTTTCATTTTTAATATATGTAAATTAACTATGCATGAAAGTGATGGATATAAAAATTATTTTGTAAACAATATTTTCAAATATTTGTTTCTCGCAGATAAAAGGACATAAAGTATTTTGCATTTGTAATTCCATACAATCGTGGAGCCGTGGCTTAGTTGGTTAAAGCGCCTGTCTACTAAACAGGAGATCGAGAGTTCGAATCTCTACGGTGGCTGCTTTCAACTTTTAATATATGTAAATTAACTATGCATGAAAGTGAAGGATTTAAAAATTATTTTGTAAACAATATTTACAACCATTTGTTTCTCACAGATAAAGGGACATAAAGTATTTTGCATTTGCAATTCCGTACAATCGTGGCGCCGTGGCTTAGTTGGTTAAAGCGCCTGTCTAGTAAACAGGAGATCGAGATTTCGAATCTCACCGGTGCCTGCGTACAACTTTTAATATATGTAAATTAACTATGCATGAAAGTAATGGATATAAAAATTATTTCGTAGACAATATTTTCAAATATTTGTTTCTCACAGATAAAAGGACATAAAGTATTTTGCATTTGAAATTCCGTACAATCTTGGCGCCGTGGCTTAGTTGGTTAAAGCGCCTGTCTAGTAAACAGGAGATCGAGAGTTCGAATCTCTCCGGTGCCTGCTTTCAACTTTTAATATATTTAAATTAACTATGCATGAAAGTGATGGATATAAAAATTATTTCGTAAACAATATTTTCAAATATTTGTTTCTCACAGATAAAAGGACATAAAGTATTTTGCATTTGCAATTCCGTACAATCGTGGCGCCGTGGCTTAGTTGGTTAAAGCGCCTGTCTAGTAAACAGGAGATCGAGAGTTCGAATATCTCCGGTGCCTACGTACAACTTTTAATATATTTAAATTAACTGTGCATGAAAGTGATGGATATAAAAATAATTTCGTAAACAATATTTTCAAATATTTGTTTCTCACAGATAAACGACCATAAAGTATTTTGCATTTGCAATTCCGTACATTCGTGGAGCCGTGGCTTAGTTGGTTAAAGCGCCTGTCTAGTAAACAGGAGATCGAGAGTTCGAATCTCTACGGTGCCTGCTTTCAACTTTTAATATATGTAAATTAACTATGCATGAATGTGATGGATATAAAAATTATTTTGAAAACAATATTGTCAAATATTTGTTTCTCACAGATAAAAGGATATAAAGTATTTTGCATTTGAAATTCCGTACAATCGTGGCGCCGTGGCTTAGTTGGTTAAAGCGCCTGTCTACCAAACAGGAGATCAAGAGTTCGATTCTCTCCGGTGCCTGCTTTCAACTTTTAATACATGTAAATTAACTATGCATGAAAGTGATGGATATAAAAATTATTTTGTAAACAATATTTTCAAATATTTGTTTCTCACAGATAAAAGGACATAAAGTATTTTGCATTTGCAATTCCGAACAGTTGTGGCGCCGTGGCTTAGTTGGTTAAAGCACCTGTCTAGTAAACAGGAGATCGAGAGTTCGAATCTCACCGTTGCCTGCTTTCATGTTTAATATATGTAAATTAACTATGCATGAAAGTGATGGATATAAAAATTATTTTGTAAACAATATTTTCAAATATTTGTTTCTCACAGATAAAAGGACATAAAGTATTTTGCATTTGCAATTCCGTACAATCGTGGCGCCGTGGCTTAGTTGGTTAAAGCGCCTGTCTAGTAAACAGGAGATCGAGAGTTCGAATCTCTACGGTGCCTGCTTTCAACTTTTAATATATGTAAATTAACTATTCATGAAAGTGAAGATTTAAAAATTATTTTGTAAACAATATTTACAAATATTTGTTTCTCACAGATAAAAGGACATAAAGTATTTTGCATTTGCAATTCCGTACAATCGTGGCGCCGTGGCTTAATTGGTTAAAGCGCCTGTCTAGTAAACAGGAGATCGAGAGTTCGAATCTCTCCGGTGCCTGCGTACAACTTTTAATATATGTAAATTAACTATGCATGAAAGTCATGGATATAAAAATTATTTCGTAAACAATATTTTCAAATATTTGTTTCTCACAGATAAAAGGACATAAAGTATTTTGCATTTGAAATTCCGTACAATTGTGGCGTCGTGGCTTAGTTGGTTAAAGCGCCTGTCTAGTAAACAGGAGATCGCGAGTTCGAATCTCTCCGGTGCCTGCTTTCAACTTTTAATATATTTAAATTAACTATGCATGAAAGTGATGGATATAAAAATTATTTTTTAAACAATATTTTCAAATATTTGTTTCTCACAGATAAAAGGACATAAAGTATTTTGCATTTGAAATTCCGTACAATGGTGGCGCCGTGGCTTAGTTGGTTAAAGCGCCAGTCTAGCAAACAGGAGATCGAGAGTTCGAATCTCTCCGGTGCCTGCTTTCAACTATTAATTTATGTAAATTAACTATGCATGAAAGCCATTTATATAAAAATTATTTCGTAAACAATATTTTCAAATATTTGTTTCTCACAGATAAAAGGACATAAAGTATTTTGCATTTGAAATTCCGTACAATTGTGGCGCCGTGGCTTAGTTGGTTAAAGCGCCTGTCTAGTAAACAGGAGATCGAGAGTTCGAATCTCTCCGGTGCCAGCTTTGAACTTTTAATATATGTAAATTAACTATGCATGAAAGTGATGGATATAAAAATTATTTTGTAAACAATATTTTCAAATATTTGTTTCTCACAGATAAAAGGACATAAAGTATTTTGAATTTGTAATTCCGTACAATCGTGGAGCCGTGGCTTAGTTGGTTAAAGCGCCTGTCTACTAAACAGGAGATCGAGAGTTCGAATCTCTACGGTGCCTGGTTTGAACTTTTAATATATGTAAATTAACTATGCATGAAAGTGAAGGATTTAAAAATTATTTTGTAAACAATATTTACAACCATTTGTTTCTCACAGATAAAGGGACATAAAGTATTTTGCATTTGCAATTCCGTACAATCGTGGCGCCGTGGCTTAGTTGGTTAAAGCGCCTGTCTAGTAAACAGGAGATCGAGAGTTCGAATCTCTACGGTGCCTGCTTTTAACTTTTAATATATGTAAATTAACTATGCATGAATGTGATGGATATAAAAATTATTTTGAAAACAATATTGTCAAATATTTGTTTCTCACAGATAAAAGGATATAAAGTACTTTGCATTTGAAATTCCGTACAGTCGCGGCGCCGTGGCTTAGTTGGTTAAAGCGCCTGTCTAGCAAACAGGAGATCGAGAGTTCGAATGTCTCCGGTTCCTGCGTACAACTTTTAATATATGTAAATTAACTATGCATGAAAGTCATGGATATAAAAATTATTTCGTAGACAATATTTTCAAATATTTGTTTCTCTCAGATAAAAGGACATAAAGTATTTTGCATTTGAAATTCCGTACAATCTTGGCGCCGTGGCTTAGTTGGTTAAAGCGCCTGTCTAGTAAACAGGAGATCGAGAGTTCGAATCTCTCCGGTGCCTGCTTTCAACTTTTAATATATTTAAATTAACTATGCATGAAAGTGATGGATATAAAAATTATTTCGTAAACAATATTTTCAAATATTTGTTTCTCACAGATAAAAGGACATAAAGTATTTTGCATTTGCAATTCCGTACAATCGTGGCGCCGTGGCTTAGTTGGTTAAAGCGCCTGTCTAGTAAACAGGAGATCGAGAGTTCGAATATCTCCGGTGCCTACGTACAACTTTTAATATATTTAAATTAACTGTGCATGAAAGTGATGGATATAAAAATTATTTCGTAAAAAATATTTTCAAATATTTGTTTCTCACAGATAAAAGACCATAAAGTATTTTGCATTTGCAATTCCGTACATTCGTGGAGCCGTGGCTTAGTTGGTTAAAGCGCCTGTCTAGTAAACAGGAGATCGAGAGTTCGAATCTCTACGGTGCCTGCTTTAAACTTTTAATATATGTAAATTAACTATGCATGAAAGTCATGGATATAAAAATTATTTCGTAGACAATATTTTCAAATATTTGTTTCTCACAGATAAAAGGACATAAAGTATTTTGCATTTGAAATTCCGTACAATCTTGGCGCCGTGGCTTAGTTGGTTAAAGCGCCTGTCTAGTAAACAGGAGATCGAGAGTTCGAATCTCTCCGGTGCCTGCTTTCAACTTTTAATATATTTAAATTAACTATGCATGAAAGTGATGGATATAAAAATTATTTCGTAAACAATATTTTCAAATATTTGTTTCTCACAGATAAAAGGACATAAAGTATTTTGCATTTGCAATTCCGTACAATCGTGGCGCCGTGGCTTAGTTGGTTAAAGCGCCTGTCTAGTAAACAGGAGATCGAGAGTTCGAATATCTCCGGTGCCTACGTACAACTTTTAATATATTTAAATTAACTGTGCATGAAAGTGATGGATATGAAAATTATTTCGTAAACAATATTTTCAAATATTTGTTTCTCACAGATAAAAGACTATAAAGTATTTTGCATTTGCAATTCCGTGCATTCGTGGAGCCGTGGCTTAGTTGGTTAAAGCGCCTGTCTAGTAAACAGGAGATCGAGAGTTCGAATCTCTACGGTGCCTGCTTTCAACTTTTAATATATGTAACTTAACTATGCATGAAAGTGATGGATATAAAAATTATTTCGTAGACAATATTTTCAAATATTTGTTTCTCACAGATAAAAGGACATAAAGTATTTTGCATTTGAAATTCCGTACAATCTTGGCGCCGTGGCTTAGTTGGTTAAAGCGCCTGTCTAGTAAACAGGAGATCGAGAGTTCGAATCTCTCCGGTGCCTGTTTTCAACTTTTAATATATTTAAATTAACTATGCATGAAAGTGATGGATATAAAAATTATTTCGTAAACAATATTTTCAAATATTTGTTTCTCACAGATAAAAGGACATAAAGTATTTTGCATTTGCAATTCCGTACAATCGTGGCGCCGTGGCTTAGTTGGTTAAAGCGCCTGTCTAGTAAACAGGAGATCGAGAGTTCGAATATCTCCGGTGCCTACGTACAACTTTTAATATATTTAAATTAACTGTGCATGAAAGTGATGGATATAAAAATTATTTCGTAAACAATATTTTCAAATATTTGTTTCTCACAGATAAAAGACCATAAAGTATTTTGCATTTGCAATTCCGTACATTCGTGGAGCCGTGGCTTAGTTGGTTAAAGCGCCTGTCTAGTAAACAGGAGATCGAGAGTTCGAATCTCTACGGTGCCTGCTTTCAACTTTTAATATATGTAAATTAACTATGCATGAATGTGATGGATATAAAAATTATTTTGAAAACAATATTGTCAAATATTTGTTTCTCACAGATAAAAGGATATAAAGTACTTTGCATTTGAAATTCCAAACAATCGTTGCGCCGTGGCTTAGTTGGTTAAAGCGCCTGTCTAGCAAACAGGAGATCAAGAGTTCGAATCTCTCCGGTGCCTGCTTTCATTTTTAATATATGTAAATTAACTATGCCTGAAAGTGATGGATATAAAAATTATTTTGTAAACAATATTTTCAAATATTTGTTTCTCACAGATAAAAGGACATAAAGTATTTTGCATTTGTAATTCCATACAATCGTGGAGCCGTGGCTTAGTTGGTTAAAGCGCCTGTCTACTAAACAGGAGATCGAGAGTTCGAATCTCTACGGTGGCTGCTTTCAACTTTTAATATATGTAAATTAACTATGCATGAAAGTGAAGGATTTAAAAATTATTTTGTAACCAATATTTACAACCATTTGTTTCTCACAGATAAAGGGACATAAAGTATTTTGCATTTGCAATTCCGTACAATCGTGGCGCCGTGGCTTAGTTGGTTAAAGCGCCTGTCTAGTAAACAGGAGATCGAGATTTCGAATCTCACCGGTGCCTGCGTACAAATTTTAATATATGTAAATTAACTATGCATGAAAGTCATGGATATAAAAATTATTTCGTAGACAATATTTTCAAATATTTGTTTCTCACAGATAAAAGGACATAAAGTATTTTGCATTTGAAATTCCGTACAATCTTGGCGCCGTGGCTTAGTTGGTTAAAGCGCCTGTCTAGTAAACAGGAGATCGAGAGTTCGAATCTCTCCGGTGCCTGCTTTCAACTTTTAATATATTTAAATTAACTATGCATGAAAGTGATGGATATAAAAATTATTTCGTAAACAATATTTTCAAATATTTGTTTCTCACAGATAAAAGGACATAAAGTATTTTGCATTTGCAATTCCGTACAATCGTGGCGCCGTGGCTTAGTTGGTTAAAGCGCCTGTCTAGTAAACAGGCGATCGAGAGTTCGAATCTCTCCGGTGCCTGCTTTGAACTTTTAATATATGTAAATTAACTATGCATGAAAGTGATGGATATGAAAATTATTTTGTAAACAATATTTTCAAATATTTGTTTCTCACAGATAAAAGGACATAAAGTATTTTGAATTTGTAATTCCGCACAATCGTGGAGCCGTGGCTTAGTTGGTTAAAGCGCCTGTCTACTAAACAGGAGATCGAGAGTTCGAATCTCTACGGTGCCTGGTTTGAACTTTTAATACATGTAAATTAACTATGCATGAAAGTGAAGGATTTAAAAATTATTTTGTAAACAATATTTACAACCATTTGTTTCTCACAGATAAAGGGACATAAAATATTTTGCATTTGCAATTCCGTACAATCGTGGCGCCGTGGCTTAGTTGGTTAAAGCGCCTGTCTAGTAAACAGGAGATCGAAAGTTCGAATCTCTCCGGCGCCTGCGTACAACTTTTAATATATGTAAATTAACTATGCATGAAAGTCATGGATATAAAAATTATTTCGTAAACAATATTTTCAAATATTTGCTTCTCACAGATAAAAGGACATAAAGTATTTTGCATTTGAAATTACGTACAACCGTGGCGCCGTGGCTTAGTTGGTTAAAGCGCCTGTCTAGTAAACAGGAGATCGAGAGTTCGAATCTCTCCGGTGCCTGCTTTCAACTTTTAATATATGTAAAGTAACTATGCATGAAAGTGATGGATATAAAAATTATTTTGTAAACAATATTTACAAATATTTGTTTCTCACAGATAGAAGGACATAAAGTATTTTGCATTTGCAATTCCGTACAATCGTGGCGCCGTGGCTTAGTTGGTTAAAGCGCCTGTCTAGTAAACATGAGATCGAGAGTTCGAATCTCACCGGTGCCTGCGTACAACTTTTAATATATGTAAATTAACTGTGCATGAAAGTCATGGATATAAAAATTATTTCGTAGACAATATTTTCAAATATTTTTTTCTCACAGATAAAAGGACATAAAGTATTTTGCATTTGAAATTCCGAACAATCTTGGCGCCGTGGCTTAGTTGGTTAAAGCGCCTGTCTAGTAAACAGGAGATCGAGAGTTCGAATCTCTCTTGTGCCTGCTTTCAACTTTTAATATATTTAAATTAACTAGGCATGAAAGTGATGGATATAAAAATTATTTCGTAAACAATATTTTCAAATATTTGTTTCTCACAGATAAAAGGACATAAAGTATTTTGCATTTGCAATTCCGTACAATCGTGGCGCCGTGGCTTAGTTGGTTAAAGCCCCTGTCTAGTAAACAGGAGATCGAGAGTTCGAATATCTCCGGTGCCTACGTACAACTTTTAATATATTTAAATTAACTGTGCATGAAAGTGATGGATATAAAAATTATTTTGTAAACAATATTTACAAATATTTGTTTCTCACAGATAGAAGGACATAAAGTATTTTGCATTTGCAATTCCGTACAATCGTGGCGCCGTGGCTTAGTTGGTTAAAGCGCCTGTCTAGTAAACAGGAGATCGAGAGTTCGAATCTCACCGGTGCCTGCGTACAACTTTTAATATATGTAAATTAACTGTGCATGAAAGTCATGGATATAAAAATTATTTCGTAGACAATATTTTCAAATATTTGTTTCTCACAGATAAAAGGACATAAAGTATTTTGCATTTGAAATTCCGTACAATCTTGGCGCCGTGGCTTAGTTGGTTAAAGCGCCTGTCTAGTAAACAGGAGATCGAGAGTTCGAATCTCTCCGGTGCCTGCTTTCAACTTTTAATATATTTAAATTAACTATGCATGAAAGTGATGGATATAAAAATTATTTCGTAAACAATATTTTCAAATATTTGTTTCTCACAGATAAAAGGACATAAAGTATTTTGCATTTGCAATTCCGTACAATCGTGGCGCCGTGGCTTAGTTGGTTAAAGCGCCTGTCTAGTAAACAGGAGATCGAGAGTTCGAATATCTCCGGTGCCTACGTACAACTTTTAATATATTTAAATTAACTGTGCATGAAAGTGATGGATATGAAAATTATTTCGTAAACAATATTTTCAAATATTTGTTTCTCACAGATAAAAGACTATAAAGTCTTTTGCATTTGCAATTCCGTGCATTCGTGGAGCCGTGGCTTAGTTGGTTAAAGCGCCTGTCTAGTAAACAGGAGATCGAGAGTTCGAATCTCTACGGTGCCTGCTTTCAACTTTTAATATATGTAACTTAACTATGCATGAAAGTGATGGATATAAAAATTATTTTGTAAACAATATTTACAAATATTTGTTTCTCACAGATAAAAGGACATAAAGTATTTTGCATTTGAAGTTCCGAACTATTGTGGCGCCGTGGCTTAGTTGGTTAAAGCGCCTGTCTAGTAAACAGGAGATCGAGAGTTCGAATCTCACCGTTGCCTGCTTTCATTTTTAATATATGTAAATTAACTATTCATGAAAGTGAAGATTTAATAATTATTTTGTAAACAATATTTACAAATATTTGTTTCTCACAGATAAAAGGACATAAAGTATTTTGCATTTGCAATTCCGTACAATCGTGGCGCCGTGGCTTAGTTGGTTAAAGCGCCTGGCTAGTAAACAGGAGATCGAGAGTTCGAATCTCTCCGGTGCCTGCGTACAACTTTTAATATATGTAAATTAACTATGCATGAAAGTCATGGATATAAAAATTATTTTGTAAACAATATTTTCAAATATTTGTTTCTCACAGATAAAAGGACATAAAGTATTTTGCATTTGAAATTCCGTACAATTGTGGCGCCGTGGCTTAGTTGGTTAAAGCGCCTGTCTAGTAAACAGGAAATCGAGAGTTCGAATCTCACCGTTGCCTGCTTTCATTTTTAATATATGTAACTTAACTATGCATGAAAGTGATGGATATAAAAATTATTTTGTAAACAATATTTTCAAATATTTGTTTCTCACAGATAAAAGGACATAAAGTATTTTGCATTTGCAATTCCGTACAATCGTGGCGCCGTGGCTTAGTTGGTTAAAGCTCCTGTCTAGTAAACAGGAGATCGAGAGTTCGAATCTCTACGGTGCCTGCTTTCAACTTTTAATATATGTAAATTAACTATTCATGAAAGTGAAGATTTAAAAATTATTTTGTAAACAATATTTACAAATATTTGTTTCTCACAGATAAAAGGACATAAAGTATTTTGCATTAGCAATTCCGTACAATCGTGGCGCCGTGGCTTAGTTGGTTAAAGCGCCTGGCTAGTAAACAGGAGATCGAGAGTTCGAATCTCTCCGGTGCCTGCGTACAACTTTTAATATATGTAAATTAACTATGCATGAAAGTCATGGATACAAAAATTATTTCGTAAACAATATTTTCAAATATTTGTTTCTCACAGATAAAAGGACATAAAGTATTTTGCATTTGAAATTCCGTACAATTGTGGCGCCGTGGCTTAGTTGGTTAAAGCGCCTGTCTAGTAAACAGGAGATCGAGAGTTCGAATCTCTCCGGTGCCTGCTTTCAACTTTTAATATATTTAAATTAACTATGCATGAAAGTGATGGATATAAAAATTATTTCGTAAACAATATTTTCAAATATTTGTTTCTCACAGATAAAAGGACATAAAGTATTTTGCATTTGCAATTCCGTACAATCGTGGCGCCGTGGCTTAGTTGGTTAAAGCGCCTGTCTAGTAAACAGGAGATCGAGAGTTCGAATATCTCCGGTGCCTACGTACAAGTTTTAATATATTTAAATTAACTGTGCATGAAAGTGATGGATATGAAAATTATTTCGTAAACAATATTTTCAAATATTTGTTTCTCACAGATAAAAGACCATAAAGTATTTTGCATTTGCAATTCCGTGCATTCGTGGAGCCGTGGCTTAGTTGGTTAAAGCGCCTGTCTAGTAAACAGGAGATCGAGAGTTCGAATCTCTACGGTGCCTGCTTTCAACTTTTAATATATGTAACTTAACTATGCATGAAAGTGATGGATATAAAAATTATTTTGTAAACAATATTTTCAAATATTTGTTTCTCACAGATAAAAGGACATAAAGTATTTTGCATTTGCAGTTCCGAACTATTGTGGCGCCATGGCTTAGTTGGTTAAAGCTCCTGTCTAGTAAACAGGAGATCGAGAGTTCGAATCTCACCGTTGCCTGCTTTCATTTTTAATATATGTAAATTAACTATTCATGAAAGTGAAGATTTAATAATTATTTTGTAAACAATATTTACAAATATTTGTTTCTCACAGATAAAAGGACATAAAGTATTTTGCATTTGCAATTCCGTACAATCGTGGCGCCGTGGCTTAGTTGGTTAAAGCGCCTGGCTAGTAAACAGGAGATCGAGAGTTCGAATCTCTCCGGTGCCTGCGTACAACTTTTAATATATGTAAATTAACTATGCATGAAAGTCATGGATATAAAAATTATTTCGTAAACAATATTTTCAAATATTTGTTTCTCACAGATAAAAGGACATAAAGTATTTTGCATTTGAAATTCCGTACAATTGTGGCGCCGTGGCTTAGTTGGTTAAAGCGCCTGTCTAGTAAACAGGAGATCGAGAGTTCGAATCTCACCGTTGCCTGCTTTCATTTTTAATATATGTAAATTAATTATGCATGAAAGTGATGGATATAAAAATTATTTTGTAAACAATATTTTCACATATTTGTTTCTCACAGATAAAAGGACATAAAGTATTTTGCATTTGCAATTCCGTACAATCGTGGCGCCGTGGCTTAGTTGGTTAAAGCTCCTGTCTAGTAAACAGGAGATCGAGTGTTCGAATCTCTACGGTGCCTGCTTTCAACTTTTAATATATGTAAATTAACTATTCATGAAAGTGAAGATTTAAAAATTATTTTGTAAACAATATTTACAAATATTTGTTTCTCACAGATAAAAGGACATAAAGTATTTTGCATTTGCAATTCCGTACAATCGTGGCGCCGTGGCTTAGTTGGTTAAAGCGCCTGGCTAGTAAACAGGAGATCGAGAGTTCGAATCTCTCCTGTGCCTGCTTTCAACTTTTAATATATTTAAATTAACTATGCATGAAAGTGATGGATATAAAAATTATTTTTTAAACAATATTTTCAAATATTTGTTTCTCACAGATAAAAGTACATAAAGTATTTTCAATTTGCAATTCCGTACAATCTTGGCGCCGTGGCTTAGTTGGTTAAAGCGCCTGTCTAGTAAACAGGAGATCGAGAGTTCGAATCTCTCCGGTGCCTGCTTTCAACTTTTAATATATTTAAATTAACTATGCATGAAAGTGATGGATATAAAAATTATTTCGTAAACAATATTTTCAAATATTTGTTTCTCACAGATAAAAGGACATAAAGTATTTTGCATTTGCAATTCCGTACAATCGTGGCGCCGTGGCTTAGTTGGTTAAAGCGCCTGTCTAGTAAACAGGAGATCGAGAGTTCGAATCTCTCCGGTGCCTGCATGCAACTTTTAATATATTTAAATTAACTGTGCATGAAAGTGATGGATATAAAAATTATTTCGTAAACAATATTTTCAAATATTTGTTTCTTACAGATAAAAGACCATAAAATATTTTGCATTTGCAATTCTGTACTTTCGTGGCGCCGTGGCTTAGTTGGTTAAAGCGCCTGTCTAGTAAACAGGAGATCGAGAGTTCGAATCTGTACGGTGCCTGCTTTCAACTTTTAATATATGTAAATTAACTATGCATGAAAGTGATGGATATAAAAATTATTTTGTAAACAATATTTTCAAATATTTGTTTCTCACAGATAAAAGGATATAAAGTATTTTGCATTTGAAATTTTGAAATTCCATACAATCGTGGCGCCGTGGCTTAGATGGTTAAAGCGCCTGTCTAGCAAACAGGAGATCAAGAGTTCGAATCTCTCCGGTGCCTGCTTTCAACTTTAAATACATGTAAATTAACTATGCATGAAAGTGATGGATATAAGAATTATTTTGTAAACAATATTTTTAAATATTTGTTTCTCACAGATAAAAGGACATAAAGTATTTTGCATTTGCAATTCCGTACAAACGTGGCGCCGTGGCTTAGTTGGTTAAAGCGCCTGTCTAGTAAACAGGAGATCGAGAGTTCGAATCTCTACGGTGCCTGCTTTCAACTTTTAATGTATGTAAATTAACTATGCATGAAAGTGAAGATTTAAAAATTATTTTGTAAAAAATATTTACAAATATTTGTTTCTCACAGATAAAAGGACATAAAGTATTTTGCATTTGCAATTCCGTACAATCGTGGCGCCGTGGCTTAGTTGGTTAAAGTGCCTGTCCAGTAAACAGGAGATCGAGAGTTCGAATCTCTCCGGAGCCTGCGTTCAACTTTTAATATATGTAAATTAACTATGCATGAAAGTCATGGATATAAAAATTATTTCGTAAACAATATTTTCAAATATTTGTGTCTCACAGATGAAAGGACATAAAGTATTTTGCATTTGAAATTCCGTACAATTGTGGCGCCGTGGCTTAGTTGGTTAAAGCGCCTGTCTAGTAAACAGGAGATCGAGAGTTCGAATCTCACCGTTGCCTGCTTTCATTTTTAATATATGTAAATTAATTATGCATGAAAGTGATGGATATAAAAATTATTTTGTAAACAATATTTTCACATATTTGTTTCTCACAGATAAAAGGACATAAAGTATTTTGCATTTGCAATTCCGTACAATCGTGGCGCCGTGGCTTAGTTGGTTAAAGCTCCTGTCTAGTAAACAGGAGATCGAGTGTTCGAATCTCTACGGTGCCTGCTTTCAACTTTTAATATATGTAAATTAACTATTCATGAAAGTGAAGATTTAAAAATTATTTTGTAAACAATATTTACAAATATTTGTTTCTCACAGATAAAAGGACATAAAGTATTTTGCATTTGCAATTCCGTACAATCGTGGCGCCGTGGCTTAGTTGGTTAAAGCGCCTGGCTAGTAAACAGGAGATCGAGAGTTCGAATCTCTCCTGTGCCTGCTTTCAACTTTTAATATATTTAAATTAACTATGCATGAAAGTGATGGATATAAAAATTATTTTTTAAACAATATTTTCAAATATTTGTTTCTCACAGATAAAAGGATATAAAGTATTTTGCATTTGAAATTTTGAAATTCCATACAATCGTGGCGCCGTGGCTTAGATGGTTAAAGCGCCTGTCTAGCAAACAGGAGATCAAGAGTTCGAATCTCTCTGGTGCCTGCTTTCAACTTTAAATACATGTAAATTAACTATGCATGAAAGTGATGGATATAAGAATTATTTTGTAAACAATATTTTTAAATATTTGTTTCTCACAGATAAAAGGACATAAAGTATTTTGCATTTGCAATTCCGTACAAACGTGGCGCCGTGGCTTAGTTGGTTAAAGCGCCTGTCTAGTAAACAGGAGATCGAGAGTTCGAATCTCTACGGTGCCTGCTTTCAACTTTTAATGTATGTAAATTAACTATGCATGAAAGTGAAGATTTAAAAATTATTTTGTAAAAAATATTTACAAATATTTGTTTCTCACAGATAAAAGGACATAAAGTATTTTGCATTTGCAATTCCGTACAATCGTGGCGCCGTGGCTTAGTTGGTTAAAGCGCCTGTCCAGTAAACAGGAGATCGAGAGTTCGAATCTCTCCGGAGCCTGCGTTCAACTTTTAATATATGTAAATTAACTATGCATGAAAGTCATGGATATAAAAATTATTTCGTAAACAATATTTTCAAATATTTGTTTCTCACAGATGAAAGGACATAAAGTATTTTGCATTTGAAATTCCGTACAATTGTGGCGCCGTGGCTTAGTTGGTTAAAACGCCTGTCTAGTAAACAGGAGATCGAGAGTTCGAATCTCTCCGGTGCCTGCTTTCAACTTTTAATATATTTAAATTAACTATGCATGAAAGTGATGGATATAAAAATTATTTTTTAAACAATATTTTCAAATATTTGTTTCTCACAGATAAAAGGACATAAAGTATTTTCAATTTGCAATTCCGTACAATCTTGGCGCCGTGGCTTAGTTGGTTAAAGCGCCTGTCTAGTAAACAGGAGATCGAGAGTTCGAATCTCTCCGGTGCCTGCTTTCAACTTTTAATATATTTAAATTAACTATGCATGAAAGTGATGGATATAAAAATTATTTCGTAAACAATATTTTCAAATATTTGTTTCTCACAGATAAAAGGACATAAAGTATTTTGCATTTGCAATTCCGTACAATCGTGGCGCCGTGGCTTAGTTGGTTAAAGTGCCTGTCTAGTAAACAGGAGATCGAGAGTTCGAATCTCTCCGGTGCCTGCATACAACTTTTAATATATTTAAATTAACTGTGCATGAAAGTGATGGATATAAAAATTATTTCGTAAACAATATTTTCAAATATTTGTTTCTCACAGATAAAAGACCATAAAATATTTTGCATTTGCAATTCCGTACTTTCGTGGCGCCGTGGCTTAGTTGGTTAAAGCGCCTGTCTAGTAAACAGGAGATCGAGAGTTCGAATCTCTACGGTGCCTGCTTTCAACTTTTAATATATGTAAATTAACTATGCATGAAAGTGATGGATATAAAAATTATTTTGTAAACAATATTTTCAAATATTTGTTTCTCACAGATAAAAGGATATAAAGTATTTTGCATTCTAAATTCCGTACATTCGTGGCGCCGTGGCTTAGATGGTTAAAGCGTCTGTCTAGCAAACAGGAGATCAAGAGTTCGAATCTCTCCGGTGCCTGCTTTCAACTTTAAATACATGTAAATTAACTATGCATGAAAGTGATGGATATAAGAATTATTTTGTAAACAATATTTTCAAATATTTGTTTCTCACAGATAAAAGGACATAAAGTATTTTTCATTTGCAATTCCGTACAATCGTGCCGCCGTGGCTTAGTTGGTTAAAGCGCCTGTCTAGTAAACAGGAGATCGAGAGTTCGAATCTCTACGGTGCCTGCTTTCAACTTTTAATGTATGTAAATTAACTATGCATGAAAGTGAAGATTTAAAAATTATTTTGTAAACAATATTTACAAATATTTGTTTCTCACAGAAAAAAGGACATAAAGTATTTTGCATTTGCAATTCCGAACAATTGTGGCGTCGTGGCTTAGTTGGTTAAAGCGCCTGTCTAGTAATCAGGAGATCGAGAGTTCGAATCTCACCGGTGCCTGCTTTCATTTTTAATATATGTAAATAAACTATGCATGAAAGTGATGGATATAAGAATTAGTTTGTAAACAATATTTTCAAATATTTGTTTCTCACAGATAAAAGGACATAAAGTATTTTGCATTTGCAATTCCGTTCAATCGTGGCGCCGTGGCTTAGTTGGTTAAAGCGCCTGTCTAGCAAACAGGAGATCAAGAGTTCGAATCTCTCCGGTGCCTGCTTTCAACTTTAAATACATGTAAATTAACTATGCATGAAAGTGATGGATATAAGAATTATTTTGTAAACAATATTTTCAAATATTTGTTTCTCACAGATAAAAGGACATAAAGTATTTTGCATTTGCAATTCCGTACAATCGTGGCGCCGTGGCTTAGTTGGTTAAAGCGCCTGTCTAGTAAACAGGAGATCGAGAGTTCGAATCTCTACGGTGCCTGCTTTCAACTTTTAATGTATGTAAATTAACTATGCATGAAAGTGAAGATTTAAAAATTATTTTGTAAACAATATTTACAAATATTTGTTTCTCACAGATAAAAGGACATAAAGTATTTTGCATTTGCAATTCCGTACAATCGTGGCGCCGTGGCTTAGTTGGTTAAAGCGCCTGTCTAGTAAACAGGAGATCGAGAGTTCGAATCTCTCCGGCGCCTGCGTACAACTTTTAATATATGTAAATTAACTATGCATGAAAGTCATGGATATAAAAATTATTTCGTAAACAATATTTTCAAATATTTGTTTCTCACAGATGAAAGGACATAAAGTATTTTGCATTTGAAATTCCGTACAATTGTGGCGCCGTGGCTTAGTTGGTTAAAGCGCCTGTCTAGTAAACAACAGATCGAGAGTTCGAAGCTCTCCGGTGCCTGCTTTCAACTTTAAATACATGTAAATTAACTATGCATGAAAGTGATGGATATAAAAATTATTTTGCAAACAATATTTTCAAATATTTGTTTCTCACAGAAAAAAGGACATAAAGTATTTTGCATTTGCAATTCCGAACAATTGTGGCGCCGTGGCTTAGTTGGTTAAAGCGCCTGTCTAGTAAACAGGAGATCGAGAGTTCGAATCTCACCGGTGCCTGCTTTCATTTTTAATATATGTAAATAAAATATGCATGAAAGTGATGGATATACGAATTATTTTGTAAACAATATTTTCAAATATTTGTTTCTCACAGATAAAAGGACATAAAGTATTTTGCATTTGCAATTCCGTACAATCGTGGCGCCGTGGCTTAGTTGGTTAAAGCGACTGTCTAGTAAACAGGAGATCGAGAGTTCGAATCTCTACGGTGCCTGCTTTCAACTTTTAATGTATGTAAATTAACTATGCATGAAAGTGAAGATTTAAAAATTATTTTGTAAACAATATTTACAAATATTTGTTTCTCACAGATAAAAGGACATAAAGTATTTTGCATTTGCAATTCCGTACAATCGTGGCGCCGTGGCTTAGTTGGTTAAAGCGCCTGTCTAGTAAACAGGAGATCGAGAGTTCGAATCTCTCCGGTGCCTGCTTTCAACTTTTAATATATTTAAATTAACTATGCATGAAAGTGATGGATATAAAATTTTCAAATATTTGTTTCTCACAGATAAAAGGACATAAAGTATTTTGCATTTGCAATTCCGTACAATCGTGGCGCCGTGGCTTAGTTGGTTAAAGTGCCTGTCTAGTAAACAGGAGATCGAGAGTTCGAATCTCTCCGGTGCCTGCATACAACTTTTAATATATTTAAATTAACTGTGCATGAAAGTGATGGATATAAAAATTATTTCGTAAACAATATTTTCAAATATTTGTTTCTCACAGATAAAAGACCATAAAATATTTTGCATTTGCAATTCCGTACTTTCGTGGCGCCGTGGCTTAGTTGGTTAAAGCGCCTGTCTAGTAAACAGGAGATCGAGAGTTCGAATCTCTACGGTGCCTGCTTTCAACTTTTAATATATGTAAATTAACTATGCATGAAAGTGATGGATATAAAAATTATTTTGTAAACAATATTTTCAAATATTTGTTTCTCACAGATAAAAGGATATAAAGTATTTTGCATTCTAAATTCCGTACATTCGTGGCGCCGTGGCTTAGATGGTTAAAGCGTCTGTCTAGCAAACAGGAGATCAAGAGTTCGAATCTCTCCGGTGCCTGCTTTCAACTTTAAATACATGTAAATTAACTATGCATGAAAGTGATGGATATAAGAATTATTTTGTAAACAATATTTTCAAATATTTGTTTCTCACAGATAAAAGGACATAAAGTATTTTTCATTTGCAATTCCGTACAATCGTGCCGCCGTGGCTTAGTTGGTTAAAGCGCCTGTCTAGTAAACAGGAGATCGAGAGTTCGAATCTCTACGGTGCCTGCTTTCAACTTTTAATGTATGTAAATTAACTATGCATGAAAGTGAAGATTTAAAAATTATTTTGTAAACAATATTTACAAATATTTGTTTCTCACAGAAAAAAGGACATAAAGTATTTTGCATTTGCAATTCCGAACAATTGTGGCGTCGTGGCTTAGTTGGTTAAAGCGCCTGTCTAGTAATCAGGAGATCGAGAGTTCGAATCTCACCGGTGCCTGCTTTCATTTTTAATATATGTAAATAAACTATGCATGAAAGTGATGGATATAAGAATTAGTTTGTAAACAATATTTTCAAATATTTGTTTCTCACAGATAAAAGGACATAAAGTATTTTGCATTTGCAATTCCGTTCAATCGTGGCGCCGTGGCTTAGTTGGTTAAAGCGCCTGTCTAGCAAACAGGAGATCAAGAGTTCGAATCTCTCCGGTGCCTGCTTTCAACTTTAAATACATGTAAATTAACTATGCATGAAAGTGATGGATATAAGAATTATTTTGTAAACAATATTTTCAAATATTTGTTTCTCACAGATAAAAGGACATAAAGTATTTTGCATTTGCAATTCCGTACAATCGTGGCGCCGTGGCTTAGTTGGTTAAAGCGCCTGTCTAGTAAACAGGAGATCGAGAGTTCGAATCTCTACGGTGCCTGCTTTCAACTTTTAATGTATGTAAATTAACTATGCATGAAAGTGAAGATTTAAAAATTATTTTGTAAACAATATTTACAAATATTTGTTTCTCACAGATAAAAGGACATAAAGTATTTTGCATTTGCAATTCCGTACAATCGTGGCGCCGTGGCTTAGTTGGTTAAAGCGCCTGTCTAGTAAACAGGAGATCGAGAGTTCGAATCTCTCCGGCGCCTGCGTACAACTTTTAATATATGTAAATTAACTATGCATGAAAGTCATGGATATAAAAATTATTTCGTAAACAATATTTTCAAATATTTGTTTCTCACAGATGAAAGGACATAAAGTATTTTGCATTTGAAATTCCGTACAATTGTGGCGCCGTGGCTTAGTTGGTTAAAGCGCCTGTCTAGTAAACAACAGATCGAGAGTTCGAAGCTCTCCGGTGCCTGCTTTCAACTTTAAATACATGTAAATTAACTATGCATGAAAGTGATGGATATAAAAATTATTTTGCAAACAATATTTTCAAATATTTGTTTCTCACAGAAAAAAGGACATAAAGTATTTTGCATTTGCAATTCCGAACAATTGTGGCGCCGTGGCTTAGTTGGTTAAAGCGCCTGTCTAGTAAACAGGAGATCGAGAGTTCGAATCTCACCGGTGCCTGCTTTCATTTTTAATATATGTAAATAAAATATGCATGAAAGTGATGGATATAAGAATTATTTTGTAAACAATATTTTCAAATATTTGTTTCTCACAGATAAAAGGACATAAAGTATTTTGCATTTGCAATTCCGTACAATCGTGGCGCCGTGGCTTAGTTGGTTAAAGCGCCTGTCTAGTAAACAGGAGATCGAGAGTTCGAATCTCTACGGTGCCTGCTTTCAACTTTTAATGTATGTAAATTAACTATGCATGAAAGTGAAGATTTAAAAATTATTTTGTAAACAATATTTACAAATATTTGTTTCTCACAGATAAAAGGACATAAAGTATTTTGCATTTGCAATTCCGTACAATCGTGGCGCCGTGGCTTAGTTGGTTAAAGCGCCTGTCTAGTAAACAGGAGATCGAGAGTTCGAATCTCTCCGGTGCCTGCTTTCAACTTTTAATATATTTAAATTAACTATGCATGAAAGTGATGGATATAAAATTTTCAAATATTTGTTTCTCACAGATAAAAGGACATAAAGTATTTTGCATTTAAAATTCCGTACAATCGTGGCGCCGTGGCTTAGTTGGTTAAAGCGCCTGTCTAGTAAACAGGAGATCGAGAGTTCGAATCTCTCCGGTGCCTGCGTACAAATTTTAATATATTTAAATTAACTGTGCATGAAAGTGATGGATATAAAAATTATTTCGTAAACAATATTTTCAAATATTTGTTTCTCACAGATAAAAGACCATAAAATATTTTGCATTTGCACTTCCGTACATTCGTGGCGCCGTGGCTTAGTTGGTTAAAGCGCCTGTCTAGCAAACAGGAGATCGAGAGTTCGAATCTCTCCGGTGCCTGCTTTCAACTTTAAATACATGAAAATTAACTATGCATGAAAGTCATGGATATAAAAATTATTTTGTAAACAATATTTTCAAATATTTGTTTCTCACAGATAAAAGGACATAAAGTATTTTGCATTTGCAATTCCGTACAATCGTGGCGCCGTGGCTTAGTTGGTTAAAGCGCCTGTCTAGAAAACAGGAGATCGAGAGTTCGAATCTCTACGGTGCCTGCTTTCAACTTTTAATATATGTAAATTAACTATGCATGAAAGTGAAGATTTAAAAATTATTTTGTAAACAATATTTACAAATATTTGTTTCTCACAGATAAAAGGACATAAAGTATTTTGCATTTGCAATTCCGTACAATCGTGCCGCCGTGGCTTAGTTGGTTAAAGCGCCTGTCTAGTAAAAAGGAGATCGAGAGTTCGAATCTCTCCGGTGCCTGCGTACAACTTTTAATATATGTAAATTAAGTATGCATGAAAGTCATGGATATAAAAATTATTTCGTAAACAATATTTTCAAATATTTGTTTCTCACAGATAAAAGGACATGAAGTATTTTGTATTTGAAATTCCGTACAATCGTGGCGCCGTGGCTTAGTTGGTTAAAGCGCCTGTCTAGTAAACAGGAGATCGAGAGTTCGAATCTCTCCGGTGCCTGCGTACAACTTTTAATATATTTAAATTAACTGTGCATGAAAGTGATGGATATAAAAATTATTTCGTAAACAATATTTTCAAATATTTGTTTCTCACAGATAAAAGACCATAAAATATTTTGCATTTGCACTTCCGTACATTCGTGGCGCCGTGGCTTAGTTGGTTAAAGCGCCTGTCTAGCAAACAGGAGATCGAGAGTTCGAATCACTCCGGTGCCTGCTTTCAACTTTAAATACATGTAAATTAACTATGCATGAAAGTCATGGATATAAAAATTATTTTGTAAACAATATTTTCAAATATTTGTTTCTCACAGATAAAAGGACATAAAGTATTTTGCATTTGCAATTCCGTACAATCTTGGCGCCGTGTCTTGGTTGGTTAAAGCGCCTGTCTAGTAAACAGGAGATCGAGAGTTCGAATCTCTACGGTGCCTGCTTTCAACTTTTAATATATGTAAATTAACTATGCATGAAAGTGAAGATTTAAAAATTATTTTGTAAACAATATTTACAAATATTTGTTTCTCACAGATAAAAGGACATAAAGTATTTTGCATTTGCAATTCCGTACAATCGTGGCGCCGTGGCTTAGTTGGTTAAAGCGCCTGTCTAGTAAACAGGAGATCGAGAGTTCGAATCTCTCCGGTGCCTGCGTTCAACTTTTAATATATGTAAATTAACTATGCATGAAAGTCATGGATATAAAAATTATTTCGTAAACAATATTTTCAAATATTTGTTTCTCACAGATAAAAGGACATAAAGTATTTTGCATTTGAAATTCAGTACAATTGTGGCGCCGTGGCTTAGTTGGTTAAAGCGCCTGTCCAGTAAACAGGAGATCGAGAGTTCGAATCTCTCCGGTGCCTGCTTTCAACTTATAATATATTTAAATTAACTATGCATGAAAGTGATGGATATAAAAATTATTTTTTAAACAATATTCTCAAATATTTGTTTCTCACAGATAAAAGGATATAAAGTATTTTGCATTTGAAATTCCGTACAATCGTGGCGCCGTGGCTTAGTTGGTTAAAGCGCCTGTCCAGCAAACAGGAGACCGAGAGTTCGAATCTCTCCGGTGTCTGCTTTCAACTTTAAATACATGTAAATTAACTATGCATGAAAGTCATGGATAAAAAAATTATTTTGTAAACAATATTTTCAAATATTTGTTTCTCACAGATAAAAGGACATAAAGTATTTTCAATTTGCAATTCCGTACAATCTTGGCGCCGTGGCTTAGTTGGTTAAAGCGCCTGTCTAGTAAACAGGAGATCGAGAGTTCGAATCTCTCCGGTGCCTGCTTTCAACTTTGAATACATGTAAATTAACTATGCATGAAAGTGATGGATATAAAAATTATTTTGTAAACATTATTTTCAAATATTTGTTTCTCACAGAAAAAAGGACATAAAGTATTTTGCATTTGCAATTCCGAACAATTGTGGCGCCGTGGCTTAGTTGGTTAAAGCGCCTGTCTAGTAAACAGGAGATCGAGAGTTCGAATCTCACCGGTGCCTGCTTTCATTTTTAATATATGTAAATAAACTATGCATGAAAGTGATGGATATAAGAATTATTTTGTAAACAATATTTTCAAATATTTGTTTCTCACAGATAAAAGGACATAAAGTATTTTGCATTTGCAATTCCGTACAATCGTGGCGCCGTGGCTTAGTTGGTTAAAGCGCCTGTCTAGTAAACAGGAGATCGAGAGTTCGAATCTCTACGGTGCCTGCTTTCAACTTTTAATGTATGTAAATTAACTATGCATGAAAGTGAAGATTTAAAAATTATTTTGTAAACAATATTTACAAATATTTGTTTCTCACAGATAAAAGGACATAAAGTATTTTGCATTTGCAATTCCGTACAATCGTGGCGCCGTGGCTTAGTTGGTTAAAGCGCCTGTCTAGTAAACAGGAGATCGAGAGTTCGAATCTCTCCGGTGCCTGCTTTCAACTTTTAATATATTTAAATTAACTATGCATGAAAGTGATGGATATAAAATTTTCAAATATTTGTTTCTCACAGATAAAAGGACATAAAGTATTTTGCATTTAAAATTCCGTACAATCGTGGCGCCGTGGCTTAGTTGGTTAAAGCGCCTGTCTAGTAAACAGGAGATCGAGAGTTCGAATCTCTCCGGTGCCTGCGTACAACTTTTAATATATTTAAATTAACTGTGCATGAAAGTGATGGATATAAAAATTATTTCGTAAACAATATTTTCAAATATTTGTTTCTCACAGATAAAAGACCATAAAATATTTTGCATTTGCACTTCCGTACATTCGTGGCGCCGTGGCTTAGTTGGTTAAAGCGCCTGTCTAGCAAACAGGAGATCGAGAGTTCGAATCTCTTCGGTGCCTGCTTTCAACTTTAAATACATGTAAATTAACTATGCATGAAAGTCATGGATATAAAAATTATTTTGTAAACAATATTTTCAAATATTTGTTTCTCACAGATAAAAGGACATAAAGTATTTTGCATTTGCAATTCCGTACAATCGTGGCGCCGTGGCTTAGTTGGTTAAAGCGCCTGTCTAGAAAACAGGAGATCGAGAGTTCGAATCTCTACGGTGCCTGCTTTCAACTTTTAATATATGTAAATTAACTATGCATGAAAGTGAAGATTTAAAAATTATTTTGTAAACAATATTTACAAATATTTGTTTCTCACAGATAAAAGGACATAAAGTATTTTGCATTTGCAATTCCGTACAATCGTGCCGCCGTGGCTTAGTTGGTTAAAGCGCCTATCTAGTAAAAAGGAGATCGAGAGTTCGAATCTCTCCGGTGCCTGCGTACAACTTTTAATATATGTAAATTAAGTATGCATGAAAGTCATGGATATAAAAATTATTTCGTAAACAATATTTTCAAATATTTGTTTCTCACAGATAAAAGGACATGAAGTATTTTGTATTTGAAATTCCGTACAATCGTGGCGCCGTGGCTTAGTTGGTTAAAGCGCCTGTCTAGTAAACAGGAGATCGAAAGTTCGAATCTCTCCGGTGCCTGCGTACAACTTTTAATATATTTAAATTAACTGTGCATGAAAGTGATGGATATAAAAATTATTTCGTAAACAATATTTTCAAATATTTGTTTCTCATAGATAAAAGACCATAAAATATTTTGCATTTGCACTTCCGTACATTCGTGGCGCCGTGGCTTAGTTGGTTAAAGCGCCTGTCTAGCAAACAGGAGATCGAGAGTTCGAATCTCTCCGGTGCCTGCTTTCAACTTTAAATACATGTAAATTAACTATGCATGAAAGTCATGGATATAAAAATTATTTTGTAAACAATATTTTCAAATATTTGTTTCTCACAGATAAAAGGACATAAAGTATTTTGCATTTGCAATTCCGTACAATCTTGGCGCCGTGGCTTGGTTGGTTAAAGCGCCTGTCTAGTAAACAGGAGAACGAGAGTTCGAATCTCTACGGTGCCTGCTTTCAACTTTTAATATATGTAAATTAACTATGCATGAAAGTGAAGATTTAAAAATTATTTTGTAAACAATATTTACAAATATTTGTTTCTCAGAGATAAAAGGACATAAAGTATTTTGCATTTGCAATTCCGAACAATTGTGGCGCCGTGGCTTAGTTGGTTAAAGCGCCTGTCTAGTAAAATGGAGATCGAGAGTTCGAATCTCACCGGTGCCTGCTTTCATTTTTAATATATGTAAAGAAACTATGCACGAAAGTGATGGATATAAAAATTATTTTGTAAACAATATTTTCAAATATTTGTTTCTCACAGATAAAAGGACATAAAGTATTTTGCATTTGCAATTCCGTGCAACCTTGGCGCCGTGGCTTGGTTGGTTAAAGCGCCTGTCTAGTAAACAGGAGATCGAGAGTTCGAATCTCTCCGGTGCCTGCTTTCATTTTTAATATATGTAAATAAACTATGCATGAAAGTGATGGATATAAAAATTATTTTGTAAACAATATTTTCAAATATTTGTTTCTCACAGATAAAAGGACATAAAGTATTTTGCATTTGCAATTCCCTACAATCGTGGCGCCGTGGCTTAGTTGGTTAAAGCGCCTGTCTAGAAAACAGGAGATCGAGAGTTCGAATCTCTACGGTGCCTGCTTTCAACTTTTAATATATGTAAATTAATTATGCATGAAAGTGAAGATTTAAAAATTATTTTGTAAACAATATTTACAAATATTTGTTTCTCACAGATAAAAGGACATAAAGTATTTTGCATTTGCACTTCCGTACATTCGTGGCACCGTGGCTTAGTTGGTTAAAGCGCCTGTCTAGCAAACAGGAGATCGAGAGCTCGAATCTCTCCGGTGCCTGCTTTCAACTTTAAATACATGTAAATTAACTATGCATGAAAGTCATGAATATAAAAATTATTTTGTAAACAATATTTTCAAATATTTGTTTCTCACAGATAAAAGGACATAAAGTATTTTGCATTTGCAATTCCGTACAATCGTGGCGCCGTGGCTTAGTTGGTTAAAGCGCCTGTCTAGTAAACAGGAGATCGAGAGTTCGAATCTCTCCGGTGCCTGCTTTCAACTTTTAATATATTTAAATTAACTATGCATGAAAGTGATGGATATAAAATTTTCAAATATTTGTTTCTCACAGATAAAAGGACATAAAGTATTTTGCATTTAAAATTCCGTACAATCGTGGCGCCGTGGCTTAGTTGGTTAAAGCGCCTGTCTAGTAAACAGGAGATCGAGAGTTCGAATCTCTCCGGTGCCTGCGTACAACTTTTAATATATTTAAATTAACTGTGCATGAAAGTGATGGATATAAAAATTATTTCGTAAACAATATTTTCAAATATTTGTTTCTCACAGATAAAAGACCATAAAATATTTTGCATTTGCACTTCCGTACATTCGTGGCACCGTGGCTTAGTTGGTTAAAGCGCCTGTCTAGCAAACAGGAGATCGAGAGTTCGAATCTCTCCGGTGCCTGCTTTCAACTTTAAATACATGTAAATTAACTATGCATGAAAGTCATGGATATAAAAATTATTTTGTAAACAATATTTTCAAATATTTGTTTCTCACAGATAAAAGGACATAAAGTATTTTGCATTTGCAATTCCGTACAATCGTGGCGCCGTGGCTTAGTTGGTTAAAGCGCCTGTCTAGAAAACAGGAGATCGAGAGTTCGAATCTCTACGGTGCCTGCTTTCAACTTTTAATATATGTAAATTAACTATGCATGAAAGTGAAGATTTAAAAATTATTTTGTAAACAATATTTACAAATATTTGTTTCTCACAGATAAAAGGACATAAAGTATTTTGCATTTGCAATTCCGTACAATCGTGCCGCCGTGGCTTAGTTGGTTAAAGCGCCTGTCTAGTAAAAAGGAGATCGAGAGTTCGAATCTCTCCGGTGCCTGCGTACAACTTTTAATATATGTAAATTAAGTATGCATGAAAGTCATGGATATAAAAATTATTTCGTAAACAATATTTTCAAATATTTGTTTCTCACAGATAAAAGGACATGAAGTATTTTGTATTTGAAATTCCGTACAATCGTGGCGCCGTGGCTTAGTTGGTTAAAGCGCCTGTCTAGTAAACAGGAGATCGAGAGTTCGAATCTCTCCGGTGCCTGCGTACAACTTTTAATATATTTAAATTAACTGTGCATGAAAGTGATGGATATAAAAATTATTTCGTAAACAATATTTTCAAATATTTGTTTCTCACAGATAAAAGACCATAAAATATTTTGCATTTGCACTTCCGTACATTCGTGGCGCCGTGGCTTAGTTGGTTAAAGCGCCTGTCTAGCAAACAGGAGATCGAGAGTTCGAATCTCTCCGGTGCCTGCTTTCAACTTTAAATACATGTAAATTAACTATGCATGAAAGTCATGGATATAAAAATTATTTTGTAAACAATATTTTCAAATATTTGTTTCTCACAGATAAAAGGACATAAAGTATTTTGCATTTGCAATTCCGTACAATCTTGGCGCCGTGGCTTGGTTGGTTAAAGCGCCTGTCTAGTAAACAGGAGAACGAGAGTTCGAATCTCTACGGTGCCTGCTTTCAACTTTTAATATATGTAAATTAACTATGCATGAAAGTGAAGATTTAAAAATTATTTTGTAAACAATATTTACAAATATTTGTTTCTCACAGATAAAAGGACATAAAGTATTTTGCATTTGAAATTCCGTACAATCGTGGCGCCGTGGCTTAGTTGGTTAAAGCGCCTGTCCAGCAAACAGGAGACCGAGAGTTCGAATCTCTCCGGTGTCTGCTTTCAACTTTAAATACATGTAAATTAACTATGCATGAAAGTCATGGATAAAAAAATTATTTTGTAAACAATATTTTCAAATATTTGTTTCTCACAGATAAAAGGACATAAAGTATTTTGCATTTGCAATTCCGAACAATTGTGGCGCCGTGGCTTAGTTGGTTAAAGCGCCTGTCTAGTAAAATGGAGATCGAGAGTTCGAATCTCACCGGTGCCTGCTTTCATTTTTAATATATGTAAATAAACTATGCATGAAAGTGATGGATATAAAAATTATTTTGTAAACAATATTTTCAAATATTTGTTTCTCACAGATAAAAGGACATAAAGTATTTTGCATTTGCAATTCCGTGCAACCTTGGCGCCGTGGCTTGGTTGGTTAAAGCGCCTGTCTAGTAAACAGGAGATCGAGAGTTCGAATCTCTACGGTGCCTGCTTTCAACTTTTAATATATGTAAATTAACTATGCATGAAAGTGAAGATTTAAAAATTATTTTGTAAACAATATTTACAAATATTTGTTTCTCACAGATAAAAGGACATAAAGTATTTTGCATTTGCAATTCCGTACAATCGTGGCGCCGTGGCTTAGTTGGTTAAAGCGCCTGTCTAGTAAACAGGAGATCGAGAGTTCGAATCTCTCCGGTGCCTGCGTTCAACTTTTAATATATGTAAATTAACTATGCATGAAAGTGAAGATTTAAAAATTATTTTGTAAACAATATTTACAAATATTTGTTTCTCACAGATAAAAGGACATAAAGTATTTTGCATTTGCAATTCCGTACAATCTTGGCTCCGTGGCATAGTTGGTTAAAGCGCCTGTCTAGTAGACAGGACATCGACAGTTCGATTCTCTACGGTGCCTGCTTTCAACTTTTAATATATGTAAATTAACTATGCATGAAAGTGAAGATTCAAAAATTATTTTGTAAACAATATTTACAAATATTTGTTTCTCACAGATAAAAGGACATAAAGTATTTTGCATTTGCATTTCCGTACAATCGTGGCGCCGTGGCTTAGTTGGTTAAAGCGCCTGTCAAGTAAACAGGAGATCGAGAGTTCGAATCTCTCCGGTGCCTGCGTACAACTTTTAATATATGTAAATTAACTATGCATGAAAGTCATGGATATAAAAATTATTTCGTAAACAATATTTTCAAATATTTGTTTCTCACAGATGAAAGGACATAAAGTATTTTGCATTTGAAATGCCGTACAATTGTGGCGCCGTGGCTTAGTTGGTTAAAGCGCCTGTCTAGTAAACAGGAGATCGAGAGTTCGAATCTCTCCGGTGCCTGCTTTCAACTTTTAATATATTTAAATTAACTATGCATGAAAGTGATGGATATAAAAATTATTTTTTAAACAATATTTTCAAATATTTATTTCTCACAGATAAAAGGACATAAAGTATTTTCAATTTGCAATTCCGTACAATCTTGGCGCCGTGGCTTAGTTGGTTAAAGCGCCTGTCTAGTAAACAGGAGATCGAGAGTTCGAATCTCTCCGGTGCCTGCTTTCAACTTTAAATACATGTAAATTAACTATGCATGAAAGTGATGGATATAAAAATTATTTTGTAAACAATATTTTCAAATATTTGTTTCTCACAGAAAAAAGGACATAAAGTATTTTGCATTTGCAATTCCGAACAACTGTGGCGCCGTGGCTTAGTTGGTTAAAGCGCCTGTCTAGTAAACAGGAGATCGAGAGTTCGAATCTCACCGGTGCCTGCTTTCATTTTTAATATATGTAAATAAACTATGCATGAAAGTGATGGATATAAGATATATTTTGTAAACAATATTTTCAAATATTTGTTTCTCACAGATAAAAGGACATAAAGTATTTTGCATTTGCAATTCCGTACAATCGTGGCGCCGTGGCTTAGTTGGTTAAAGCGCCTGTCTAGTAAACAGGAGATCGAGAGTTCGAATCTCTCCGGTGCCTTCTTTCAACTTTTAATATATTTAAATTAACTATGCATGAAAGAGATGGATATAAAATTTTCAAATATTTGTTTCTCACAGAAAAAAGGACATAAAGTATTTTTCATTTAAAATTCCGTACAATCGTGGCGCCGTGGCTTAGTTGGTTAAAGCGCCTGTCTAGTAAACAGGAGATCGAGAGTTCGAATCTCTCCGGTGCCTGCGTACAACTTTTAATATATTTAAATTAACTGTGCATGAAAGTGATGGATATAAAAATTATTTCGTAAACAATATTTTCAAATATTTGTTTCTCACAGATAAAAGACCATAAAATATTTTGCATTTGCACTTCCGTACATTCGTGGCGCCGTGGCTTAGTTGGTTAAAGCGCCTGTCTAGCAAACAGGAGATCGAGAGTTCGAATCTCTCCGGTGCCTGCTTTCAACTTTAAATACATGTAAATTAACTATGCATGAAAGTCATGGATATAAAAATTATTTTGTAAACAATATTTTCAAATATTTGTTTCTCACAGATAAAAGGACATAAAGTATTTTGCATTTGCAATTCCGTACAATCGTGGCGCTGTGGCTTAGTTGGTTAAAGCGCCTGTCTAGAAAACAGGAGATCGAGAGTTCGAATCTCTACGTTGCCTGCTTTCAACTTTTAATATATGTAAATTAACTATGCATGAAAGTGAAGATTTAAAAATTATTTTATAAACAATATTTACAAATATTTGTTTCTCACAGATAAAAGGACATAAAGTATTTTGCATTTGCAATTCCGTACAATCGTGCCGCCGTGGCTTAGTTGGTTAAAGCTCCTGTCTAGTAAAAAGGAGATCGAGAGTTCGAATCTCTCCGGTGCCTGCGTACAACTTTTAATATATGTAAATTAAGTATGCATGAAAGTCATGGATATAAAAATTATTTCGTAAACAATATTTTTAAATATTTGTTTCTCACAGATAAAAGGACATGAAGTATTTTGTATTTGAAATTCCGTACAATCGTGGCGCCGTGGCTTAGTTGGTTAAAGCGCCTGTCTAGTAAACAGGAGATCGAGAGTTCGAATCTCTCCGGTGCCTGCGTACAACTTTTAATATATTTAAATTAACTGTGCATGAAAGTGATGGATATAAAAATTATTTCGTAAACAATATTTTCAAATATTTGTTTCTCACAGATAAAAGACCATAAAATATTTTGCATTTGCACTTCCGTACATTCGTGGCGCCGTGGCTTAGTTGGTAAAAGCGCCTGTCTAGCAAACAGGAGATCGAGAGTTCGAATCTCTCCGGTGCCTGCTTTCAACTTTAAATACATGTAAATTAACTATGCATGAAAGTCATGGATATAAAAATTATTTTGTAAACAATATTTTCAAATATTTGTTTCTCACAGATAAAAGGACATAAAGTATTTTGCATTTGCAATTCCGTACAGTCTTGGCGCCGTGGCTTGGTTGGTTAAAGCGCCTGTCTAGTAAACAGGAGATCGAGAGATCGAATCTCTACGGTGCCTGCTTTCAACTTTTAATATATGTAAATTAACTATGCATGAAAGTGAAGATTTAAAAATTATTTTGTAAACAATATTTACAAATATTTGTTTCTCACAGATAAAAGGACATAAAGTATTTTGCATTTGCAATTCCGTACAATCGTGGCGCCGTGGCTTAGTTGGTTAAAGCGCCTGTCTAGTAAACAGGAGATCGAGAGTTCGAATCTCTCCGGTGCCTGCGTTCAACTTTTAATATATGTAAATTAACTATGCATGAAAGTCATGGATATAAAAATTATTTCGTAAACAATATTTTCAAATATTTGTTTCTCACAGATAAAAGGACATAAAGTATTTTGCATTTGAAATTCCGTACAATTGTGGCGCCGTGGCTTAGTTGGTTAAAGCGCCTGTCTAGTAAACAGGAGATCGAGAGTTCGAATCTCTCCGGTGCCTGCTTTCAAGTTATAATATATTTAAATTAACTATGCATGAAAGTGATGGATATAAAAATTATTTTTTAAACAATATTTTCAAATATTTGTTTCTCACAGATAAAAGGATATAAAGTATTTTGAATTTGAAATTCCGTACAATCGTGGCGCCGTGGCTTAGTTGGTTAAAGCGCCTGTCCAGCAAACAGGAGACCGAGAGTTCGAATCTCTCCGGAGTCTGCTTTCAACTTTAAATACATGTAAATTAACTATGCATGAAAGTCATGGATAAAAAAATTATTTTGTAAACAATATTTTCAAATATTTGTTTCTCACAGATAAAAGGACATAAAGTATTTTGCATTTGCAATTCCGAACAATTGTGGCGCCGTGGCTTAGTTGGTTAAAGCGCCTGTCTAGTAAACAGGACATCGAGAGTTCGAATCTCACCGGTGCCTGCTTTCATTTTTAATATATGTAAATAAACTATGCATGAAAGTGATGGATATAAAAATTATTTTGTAAACAATATTTTCAAATATTTGTTTCTCACAGATAAAAGGACATAAAGTATTTTGCATTTGCAATTCCGTGCAATCTTGGCGCCGTGGCTTGGTTGGTTAAAGCGCCTGTCTAGTAAACAGGAGATCGAGAGTTCGAATCTCTACGGTGCCTGCTTTCAACTTTTAATGCGCCTGTCTAGTAAACAGGAGATCGAGAGTTCGAATCTCTACGGTGCCTGCTTTCAACTTTTAATATATGTAAATTAACTATGCATGAAAGTGAAGATTTAAAAATTATTTTGTAAACAATATTTACAAATATTTGTTTCTCACAGATAAAAGGACATAAAGTATTTTGCATTTGCAATTCCGTACAATCGTGGCGCCGTGGCTTAGTTGGTTAAAGCGCCTGTCTAGTAAACAGGAGATCGAGAGTTCGAATCTCTCCGGTGCCTGCGTTCAACTTTTAATATATGTAAATTAACTATGCATGAAAGTGAAGATTTAAAAATTATTTTGTAAACAATATTTACAAATATTTGTTTCTCACAGATAAAAGGACATAAAGTATTTTGCATTTGCAATTCCGTACAATCTTGGCTCCGTGGCATAGTTGGTTAAAGCGCCTGTCTAGTAGACAGGACATCGACAGTTCGATTCTCTACGGTGCCTGCTTTCAACTTTTAATATATGTAAATTAACTATGCATGAAAGTGAAGATTCAAAAATTATTTTGTAAACAATATTTACAAATATTTGTTTCTCACAGATAAACGGCCATAAAGTATTTTGCACTTGCAATTCCGTACAATCGTGGTGCCGTGGCTTAGTTGGTTAAAGCGCCTGTCTAGTAAACAGGAGATCGAGAGATCGAATCTCTCCGGTGCCTGCGTACAACTTTTAATATATGTATATTAACTATGCATGAAAGTCATGTATATAAAAATTATTTCGTAAACAATATTTACAAATATTTGTTTCTCACAGATAAAAGGACATAAAGTATTTTGCATTTGCAATTCCGTACAATCGTGGCGCCGTGGCTTAGTTGGATAAAGCGCCTGTCTACTAAACAGGAGATCGAGAGTTCGAATCTCTCCGGTGTCTGCTTTCAACTTTTAATATATTTAAATTAACTATGGATGAAATTGATGGATATAAAAATTATTTCGTAAACAATATTTTCAAATATTTGTTTCTCACAGATAAAACGAGATAAAGTATTTTGCATTTGCAATTCCGTACAATCGTGGCGTCGTGGCTTAGTTGGTTAAAGCGCCTGTCTAGTAAACAGGAGATCGAGAGTTCGAATCTCTCCGGTGCCTGCGTACGCCTTTTAATATATTTAAATTAACTGTGCATGAAAGTGATGGATATAAAAATTATTTCGTAAACAATATTTTCAAATATTTGTTTCTCACAGATAAAAGACCATAAAGTATTTAGCATTTGCAATTCCGAACATTCGTGGCGCCGTGGCTCAGTTGGTTAAAGTGCCTGTCTAGTAAACAGGAGATCGAGAGTTCGAATCTCTCCGTTGCCTGCATTCAACTTTTAATATATGTAAATTAACTATGCATGAGAGTGATGAATATAAAAATTATTTTGTAAACAATATTTTCAAATATTTGTTTCTCACAGATAAAAGGATATAAAGTATTTTGCATTTGCAATTCCGTACAATCGTGGCGCCGTGGCTTAGTTGGTTAAAGCGCCTGTCTAGTAAACAGGAGATCGAGAATTCGAATCTCTCCGGTGCCTGCGTACAACTTTTAATATATGTAAATTAACTATGCATGAAAGTCATGGATATAAAAATTATTTCGTAAACAATATTTTCAAATATTTGTCTCTCACAGATAAAAGGACATAAAGTATTTTGCATTTGCAATTCCGTAGAATCGTGGCGCCGTGGCTTAGTTGGTTAATGCGCCTGTCTAGTAAACAGGAGATCGAGAGTTCGAATCTCTCCGGTGCCTGCGTACAACTTTTAATATATTTAAATTAACTGTGCATGAAAGTGATGGATATAAAAATTATTTCGTAAACAATATTTTCAAATATTTGTTTCTCACAGATAAAAGACCATAAAATATTTTGCATTTGCACTTCCGTACATTCGTGGCGCCGTGGCTTAGTTGGTTAAAGCGCCTGTCTAGCAAACAGGACATCGAGAGTTCGAATCTCTCCGGTGCCTGCTTTCAACTTTAAATACATGTAAATTAACTATGCATGAAAGTCATGGATATAAAAATTATTTTGTAAACAATATTTTCAAATATTTGTTTCTCACAGATAAAAGGACATAAAGTATTTTGCATTTGCAATTCCGTACAATCGTGGCGCTGTGGCTTAGTTGGTTAAAGCGCCTGTCTAGTAAACAGGAGATCGAGAGTTCGAATCTCTCCGGTGCCTGCGTTCAACTTTTAATATATGTAAATTAACTATGCATGAAAGTGAAGATTTAAAAATTATTTTGTAAACAATATTTACAAATATTTGTTTCTCACAGATAAAAGGACATAAAGTATTTTGCATTTGCAATTCCGTACAATCTTGGCTCCGTGGCATAGTTGGTTAAAGCGCCTGTCTAGTAGACAGGACATCGACAGTTCGATTCTCTACGGTGCCTGCTTTCAACTTTTAATATATGTAAATTAACTATGCATGAAAGTGAAGATTCAAAAATTATTTTGTAAACAATATTTACAAATATTTGTTTCTCACAGATAAACGGCCATAAAGTATTTTGCACTTGCAATTCCGTACAATCGTGGTGCCGTGGCTTAGTTGGTTAAAGCGCCTGTCTAGTAAACAGGAGATCGAGAGATCGAATCTCTCCGGTGCCTGCGTACAACTTTTAATATATGTATATTAACTATGCATGAAAGTCATGTATATAAAAATTATTTCGTAAACAATATTTACAAATATTTGTTTCTCACAGATAAAAGGACATAAAGTATTTTGCATTTGCAATTCCGTACAATCGTGGCGCCGTGGCTTAGTTGGTTAAAGCGCCTGTCTAGTAAACAGGAGATCGAGAGTTCGAATCTCTCCGGTGTCTGCTTTCAACTTTTAATATATTTAAATTAACTATGGATGAAATTGATGGATATAAAAATTATTTCGTAAACAATATTTTCAAATATTTGTTTCTCACAGATAAAACGAGATAAAGTATTTTGCATTTGCAATTCCGTACAATCGTGGCGTCGTGGCTTAGTTGGTTAAAGCGCCTGTCTAGTAAACAGGAGATCGAGAGTTCGAATCTCTCCGGTGCCTGCGTACGCCTTTTAATATATTTAAATTAACTGTGCATGAAAGTGATGGATATAAAAATTATTTCGTAAACAATATTTTCAAATATTTGTTTCTCACAGATAAAAGACCATAAAGTATTTAGCATTTGCAATTCCGAACATTCGTGGCGCCGTGGCTCAGTTGGTTAAAGTGCCTGTCTAGTAAACAGGAGATCGAGAGTTCGAATCTCTCCGTTGCCTGCTTTCAACTTTTAATATATGTAAATTAACTATGCATGAGAGTGATGAATATAAAAATTATTTTGTAAACAATATTTTCAAATATTTGTTTCTCACAGATAAAAGGATATAAAGTATTTTGCATTTGCAATTCCGTACAATCGTGGCGCCGTGGCTTAGTTGGTTAAAGCGCCTGTCTAGTAAACAGGAGATCGAGAATTCGAATCTCTCCGGTGCCTGCGTACAACTTTTAATATATGTAAATTAACTATGCATGAAAGTCATGGATATAAAAATTATTTCGTAAACAATATTTTCAAATATTTGTCTCTCACAGATAAAAGGACATAAAGTATTTTGCATTTGCAATTCCGTAGAATCGTGGCGCCGTGGCTTAGTTGGTTAATGCGCCTGTCTAGTAAACAGGAGATCGAGAGTTCGAATCTCTCCGGTGCCTGCGTACAACTTTTAATATATTTAAATTAACTGTGCATGAAAGTGATGGATATAAAAATTATTTCGTAAACAATATTTTCAAATATTTGTTTCTCAAAGATAAAAGACCCTAAAGTATTTTGCATTTGCAATTCCGTACATTCGTGGCGCCGCGGCTTAGTTGGTTAAAGCGCCTGTCTAGTAAACAGGAGATCGAGAGTTCGAATCTCTCCGGTGCCTGCTTTCAACTTTTAATATATTTAAAATAACTATGCATGAAAGTGATGGATATAAAAATTATTTTTTAAACAATATTTTCAAATATTTGTTTCTCACAGATAAAAGGACATAAAGTATTTTCAATTTGCAATTCCGTACAATCTTGGCGCCGTGGCTTAGTTGGTTAAAGCGCCTGTCTAGTAAACAGGAGATCGAGAGTTCGAATCTCTCCGGTGCCTGCTTTCAACTTTAAAAACATGTAAATTAACTATGCATGAAAGTGATGGATATAAAAATTATTTTGTAAACAATATTTTCAAATATTTGTTTCTCACAGAAAAAAGGACATAAAGTATTTTGCATTTGCAATTCCGAACAATTGTGGCGCCGTGGCTTAGTTGGTTAAAGCGCCTGTCTAGTAAACAGGAGATCGAGAGTTCGAATCTCACCGGTGCCTGCTTTCATTTTTAATATATGTAAATAAACTATGCATGAAAGTGATGGATATAAGAATTATTTTGTAAACAATATTTTCAAATATTTGTTTCTCACAGATAAAAGGACATAAAGTATTTTGCATTTGCAATTCCGTACAATCGTGGCGCCGTGGCTTAGTTGGTTAAAGCGCCTGTCTAGTAAACAGGAGATCTAGAGTTCGAATCTCTCCGGTGCCTGCTTTCAACTTTTAATATATTTAAATTAACTATGCATGAAAGTGATGGATATAAAATTTTCAAATATTTGTTTCTCACAGATAAAAGGACATAAAGTATTTTTCATTTAAAATTCCGTACAATCGTGGCGCCGTGGCTTAGTTGGTTAAAGCGCCTGTCTAGTAAACAGGAGATCGAGAGTTCGAATCTCTCCGGTGCCTGCGTACAACTTTTAATATATTTAAATTAACTGTGCATGAAAGTGATGGATATAAAAATTATTTCGTAAACAATATTTTCAAATATTTGTTTCTCACAGATAAAAGACCATAAAATATTTTGCATTTGCACTTCCGTACATTCGTGGCGCCGTGGCTTAGTTGGTTAAAGCGCCTGTCTAGCAAACAGGACATCGAGAGTTCGAATCTCTCCGGTGCCTGCTTTCAACTTTAAATACATGTAAATTAACTATGCATGAAAGTCATGGATATAAAAATTATTTTGTAAACAATATTTTCAAATATTTGTTTCTCACAGATAAAAGGACATAAAGTATTTTGCATTTGCAATTCCGTACAATCGTGGCGCTGTGGCTTAGTTGGTTAAAGCGCCTGTCTAGTAAACAGGAGATCGAGAGTTCGAATCTCTCCGGTGCCTGCGTTCAACTTTTAATATATGTAAATTAACTATGCATGAAAGTGAAGATTTAAAAATTATTTTGTAAACAATATTTACAAATATTTGTTTCTCACAGATAAAAGGACATAAAGTATTTTGCATTTGCAATTCCGTACAATCTTGGCTCCGTGGCATAGTTGGTTAAAGCGCCTGTCTAGTAGACAGGACATCGACAGTTCGATTCTCTACGGTGCCTGCTTTCAACTTTTAATATATGTAAATTAACTATGCATGAAAGTGAAGATTCAAAAATTATTTTGTAAACAATATTTACAAATATTTGTTTCTCACAGATAAACGGCCATAAAGTATTTTGCACTTGCAATTCCGTACAATCGTGGTGCCGTGGCTTAGTTGGTTAAAGCGCCTGTCTAGTAAACAGGAGATCGAGAGATCGAATCTCTCCGGTGCCTGCGTACAACTTTTAATATATGTATATTAACTATGCATGAAAGTCATGTATATAAAAATTATTTCGTAAACAATATTTACAAATATTTGTTTCTCACAGATAAAAGGACATAAAGTATTTTGCATTTGCAATTCCGTACAATCGTGGCGCCGTGGCTTAGTTGGTTAAAGCGCCTGTCTAGTAAACAGGAGATCGAGAGTTCGAATCTCTCCGGTGCCTGCGTACAACTTTTAATATATTTAAATTAACTATGGATGAAATTGATGGATATAAAAATTATTTCGTAAACAATATTTTCAAATATTTGTTTCTCACAGATAAAACGAGATAAAGTATTTTGCATTTGCAATTCCGTACAATCGTGGCGTCGTGGCTTAGTTGGTTAAAGCGCCTGTCTAGTAAACAGGAGATCGAGAGTTCGAATCTCTCCGGTGCCTGCGTACGCCTTTTAATATATTTAAATTAACTGTGCATGAAAGTGATGGATATAAAAATTATTTCGTAAACAATATTTTCAAATATTTGTTTCTCACAGATAAAAGACCATAAAGTATTTAGCATTTGCAATTCCGAACATTCGTGGCGCCGTGGCTCAGTTGGTTAAAGCGCCTGTCTAGTAAACAGGAGATCGAGAGTTCGAATCTCTCCGGTGCCTGCTTTCAACTTTAAAAACATGTAAATTAACTATGCATGAAAGTGATGGATATAAAAATTATTTTGTAAACAATATTTTCAAATATTTGTTTCTCACAGAAAAAAGGACATAAAGTATTTTGCATTTGCAATTCCGAACAATTGTGGCGCCGTGGCTTAGTTGGTTAAAGCGCCTGTCTAGTAAACAGGAGATCGAGAGTTCGAATCTCACCGGTGCCTGCTTTCATTTTTAATATATGTAAATAAACTATGCATGAAAGTGATGGATATAAGAATTATTTTGTAAACAATATTTTCAAATATTTGTTTCTCACAGATAAAAGGACATAAAGTATTTTGCATTTGCAATTCCGTACAATCGTGGCGCCGTGGCTTAGTTGGTTAAAGCGCCTGTCTAGTAAACAGGAGATCTAGAGTTCGAATCTCTCCGGTGCCTGCTTTCAACTTTTAATATATTTAAATTAACTATGCATGAAAGTGATGGATATAAAATTTTCAAATATTTGTTTCTCACAGATAAAAGGACATAAAGTATTTTTCATTTAAAATTCCGTACAATCGTGGCGCCGTGGCTTAGTTGGTTAAAGCGCCTGTCTAGTAAACAGGAGATCGAGAGTTCGAATCTCTCCGGTGCCTGCGTACAACTTTTAATATATTTAAATTAACTGTGCATGAAAGTGATGGATATAAAAATTATTTCGTAAACAATATTTTCAAATATTTGTTTCTCACAGATAAAAGACCATAAAATATTTTGCATTTGCACTTCCGTACATTCGTGGCGCCGTGGCTTAGTTGGTTAAAGCGCCTGTCTAGCAAACAGGAGATCGAGAGTTCGAATCTCTCCGGTGCCTGCTTTCAACTTTAAATACATGTAAATTAACTATGCATGAAAGTCATGGATATAAAAATTATTTTGTAAACAATATTTTCAAATATTTGCTTCTCACAGATAAAAGGACATAAAGTATTTTGCATTTGCAATTCCGTACAATCGTGGCGCTGTGGCTTAGTTGGTTAAAGCGCCTGTCTAGAAAACAGGAGATCGAGAGTTCGAATCTCTACGGTGCCTGCTTTCAACTTTTAATATATGTAAATTAACTATGCATGAAAGTGAAGATTTAAAAATTATTTTGTAAACAATATTTACAAATATTTGTTTCTCACAGATAAAAGGACATAAAGTATTTTGCATTTGCAATTCCGTACAATCGTGCCGCCGTCGCTTAGTTGGTTAAAGCTCCTGTCTAGTAAAAAGGAGATCGAGAGTTCGAATCTCTCCGGTGCCTGCGTACAACTTTTAATATATGTAAATTAAGTATGCATGAAAGTCATGGATATAAAAATTATTTCGTAAACAATATTTTCAAATATTTGTTTCTCACAGATAAAAGGACATGAAGTATTTTGTATTTGAAATTCCGTACAATCGTGGCGCCGTGGCTTAGTTGGTTAAAGCGCCTGTCTAGTAAACAGGAGATCGAGAGTTCGAATCTCTCCGGTGCCTGCGTACAACTTTTAATATATTTAAATTAACTGTGCATGAAAGTGATGGATATAAAAATTATTTCGTAAACAATATTTTCAAATATTTGTTTCTCACAGATAAAAGACCATAAAATATTTTGCATTTGCACTTCCGTACATTCGTGGCGCCGTGGCTTAGTTGGTTAAAGCGCCTGTCTAGCAAACAGGAGATCGAGAGTTCGAATCTCTCCGGTGCCTGCTTTCAACTTTAAATACATGTAAATTAACTATGCATGAAAGTCATGGATATAAAAATTATTTTGTAAACAATATTTTCAAATATTTGTTTCTCACAGATAAAAGGACATAAAGTATTTTGCATTTGCAATTCCGTACAATCTTGGCGCCGTGGCTTGGTTGGTTAAAGCGCCTGTCTAGTAAACAGGAGATCGAGAGTTCGAATCTCTACGGTGCCTGCTTTCAACTTTTAATATATGTAAATTAACTATGCATGAAAGTGAAGATTTAAAAATTATTTTGTAAACAATATTTACAAATATTTGTTTCTCACAGATAAAAGGACATAAAGTATTTTGCATTTGCAATTCCGTACAATCGTGGCGCCGTGGCTTAGTTGGTTAAAGCGCCTGTCTAGTAAACAGGAGATCGAGAGTTCGAATCTCTCCGGTGCCTGCGTTCAACTTTTAATATATGTAAATTAACTATGCATGAAAGTCATGGATATAAAAATTATTTCGTAAACAATATTTTCAAATATTTGTTTCTCACAGATAAAACGAGATAAAGTATTTTGCATTTGCAATTCCGTACAATCGTGGCGTCGTGGCTTAGTTGGTTAAAGCGCCTGTCTAGTAAACAGGAGATCGAGAGTTCGAATCTCTCCGGTGCCTGCGTACGCCTTTTAATATATTTAAATTAACTGTGCATGAAAGTGATGGATATAAAAATTATTTCGTAAACAATATTTTCAAATATTTGTTTCTCACAGATAAAAGACCATAAAGTATTTAGCATTTGCAATTCCGAACATTCGTGGCGCCGTGGCTCAGTTGGTTAAAGTGCCTGTCTAGTAAACAGGAGATCGAGAGTTCGAATCTCTCCGTTGCCTGCTTTCAACTTTTAATATATGTAAATTAACTATGCATGAGAGTGATGAATATAAAAATTATTTTGTAAACAATATTTTCAAATATTTGTTTCTCACAGATAAAAGGATATAAAGTATTTTGCATTTGCAATTCCGTACAATCGTGGCGCCGTGGCTTAGTTGGTTAAAGCGCCTGTCTAGTAAACAGGAGATCGAGAATTCGAATCTCTCCGGTGCCTGCGTACAACTTTTAATATATGTAAATTAACTATGCATGAAAGTCATGGATATAAAAATTATTTCGTAAACAATATTTTCAAATATTTGTCTCTCACAGATAAAAGGACATAAAGTATTTTGCATTTGCAATTCCGTAGAATCGTGGCGCCGTGGCTTAGTTGGTTAATGCGCCTGTCTAGTAAACAGGAGATCGAGAGTTCGAATCTCTCCGGTGCCTGCGTACAACTTTTAATATATTTAAATTAACTGTGCATGAAAGTGATGGATATAAAAATTATTTCGTAAACAATATTTTCAAATATTTGTTTCTCAAAGATAAAAGACCCTAAAGTATTTTGCATTTGCAATTCCGTACATTCGTGGCGCCGCGGCTTAGTTGGTTAAAGCGCCTGTCTAGTAAACAGGAGATCGAGAGTTCGAATCTCTCCGGTGCCTGCTTTCAACTTTTAATATATTTAAAATAACTATGCATGAAAGTGATGGATATAAAAATTATTTTTTAAACAATATTTTCAAATATTTGTTTCTCACAGATAAAAGGACATAAAGTATTTTCAATTTGCAATTCCGTACAATCTTGGCGCCGTGGCTTAGTTGGTTAAAGCGCCTGTCTAGTAAACAGGAGATCGAGAGTTCGAATCTCTCCGGTGCCTGCTTTCAACTTTAAAAACATGTAAATTAACTATGCATGAAAGTGATGGATATAAAAATTATTTCGTAAACAATATTTTCAAATATTTGTTTCTCACAGATAAAAGACCATAAAGTATTTTGCATTTGCAATTCCGAACAATTGTGGCGCCGTGGCTTAGTTGGTTAAAGCGCCTGTCTAGTAAACAGGAGATCGAGAGTTCGAATCTCACCGGTGCCTGCTTTCATTTTTAATATATGTAAATAAACTATGCATGAAAGTGATGGATATAAGAATTATTTTGTAAACAATATTTTCAAATATTTGTTTCTCACAGATAAAAGGACATAAAGTATTTTGCATTTGCAATTCCGTACAATCGTGGCGCCGTGGCTTAGTTGGTTAAAGCGCCTGTCTAGTAAACAGGAGATCTAGAGTTCGAATCTCTCCGGTGCCTGCTTTCAACTTTTAATATATTTAAATTAACTATGCATGAAAGTGATGGATATAAAATTTTCAAATATTTGTTTCTCACAGATAAAAGGACATAAAGTATTTTTCATTTAAAATTCCGTACAATCGTGGCGCCGTGGCTTAGTTGGTTAAAGCGCCTGTCTAGTAAACAGGAGATCGAGAGTTCGAATCTCTCCGGTGCCTGCGTACAACTTTTAATATATTTAAATTAACTGTGCATGAAAGTGATGGATATAAAAATTATTTCGTAAACAATATTTTCAAATATTTGTTTCTCACAGATAAAAGACCATAAAATATTTTGCATTTGCACTTCCGTACATTCGTGGCGCCGTGGCTTAGTTGGTTAAAGCGCCTGTCTAGCAAACAGGAGATCGAGAGTTCGAATCTCTCCGGTGCCTGCTTTCAACTTTAAATACATGTAAATTAACTATGCATGAAAGTCATGGATATAAAAATTATTTCGTAAACAATATTTTCAAATATTTGTCTCTCACAGATAAAAGGACATAAAGTATTTTGCATTTGCAATTCCGTAGAATCGTGGCGCCGTGGCTTAGTTGGTTAATGCGCCTGTCTAGTAAACAGGAGATCGAGAGTTCGAATCTCTCCGGTGCCTGCGTACAACTTTTAATATATTTAAATTAACTGTGCATGAAAGTGATGGATATAAAAATTATTTCGTAAACAATATTTTCAAATATTTGTTTCTCACAGATAAAAGACCATAAAATATTTTGCATTTGCACTTCCGTACATTCGTGGCGCCGTGGCTTAGTTGGTTAAAGCGCCTGTCTAGCAAACAGGACATCGAGAGTTCGAATCTCTCCGGTGCCTGCTTTCAACTTTAAATACATGTAAATTAACTATGCATGAAAGTCATGGATATAAAAATTATTTTGTAAACAATATTTACAAATATTTGTTTCTCACAGATAAAAGGACATAAAGTATTTTGCATTTGCAATTCCGTACAATCTTGGCTCCGTGGCATAGTTGGTTAAAGCGCCTGTCTAGTAGACAGGACATCGACAGTTCGATTCTCTACGGTGCCTGCTTTCAACTTTTAATATATGTAAATTAACTATGCATGAAAGTGAAGATTCAAAAATTATTTTGTAAACAATATTTACAAATATTTGTTTCTCACAGATAAACGGCCATAAAGTATTTTGCACTTGCAATTCCGTACAATCGTGGTGCCGTGGCTTAGTTGGTTAAAGCGCCTGTCTAGTAAACAGGAGATCGAGAGATCGAATCTCTCCGGTGCCTGCGTACAACTTTTAATATATGTATATTAACTATGCATGAAAGTCATGTATATAAAAATTATTTCGTAAACAATATTTACAAATATTTGTTTCTCACAGATAAAAGGACATAAAGTATTTTGCATTTGCAATTCCGTACAATCGTGGCGCCGTGGCTTAGTTGGTTAAAGCGCCTGTCTAGTAAACAGGAGATCGAGAGTTCGAATCTCTCCGGTGTCTGCTTTCAACTTTTAATATATTTAAATTAACTATGGATGAAATTGATGGATATAAAAATTATTTCGTAAACAATATTTTCAAATATTTGTTTCTCACAGATAAAACGAGATAAAGTATTTTGCATTTGCAATTCCGTACAATCGTGGCGTCGTGGCTTAGTTGGTTAAAGCGCCTGTCTAGTAAACAGGAGATCGAGAGTTCGAATCTCTCCGGTGCCTGCGTACGCCTTTTAATATATTTAAATTAACTGTGCATGAAAGTGATGGATATAAAAATTATTTCGTAAACAATATTTTCAAATATTTGTTTCTCACAGATAAAAGACCATAAAGTATTTAGCATTTGCAATTCCGAACATTCGTGGCGCCGTGGCTCAGTTGGTTAAAGCGCCTGTCTAGTAAACAGGAGATCGAGAGTTCGAATCTCTCCGGTGCCTGCTTTCAACTTTAAAAACATGTAAATTAACTATGCATGAAAGTGATGGATATAAAAATTATTTTGTAAACAATATTTTCAAATATTTGTTTCTCACAGAAAAAAGGACATAAAGTATTTTGCATTTGCAATTCCGAACAATTGTGGCGCCGTGGCTTAGTTGGTTAAAGCGCCTGTCTAGTAAACAGGAGATCGAGAGTTCGAATCTCACCGGTGCCTGCTTTCATTTTTAATATATGTAAATAAACTATGCATGAAAGTGATGGATATAAGAATTATTTTGTAAACAATATTTTCAAATATTTGTTTCTCACAGATAAAAGGACATAAAGTATTTTGCATTTGCAATTCCGTACAATCGTGGCGCCGTGGCTTAGTTGGTTAAAGCGCCTGTCTAGTAAACAGGAGATCTAGAGTTCGAATCTCTCCGGTGCCTGCTTTCAACTTTTAATATATTTAAATTAACTATGCATGAAAGTGATGGATATAAAATTTTCAAATATTTGTTTCTCACAGATAAAAGGACATAAAGTATTTTTCATTTAAAATTCCGTACAATCGTGGCGCCGTGGCTTAGTTGGTTAAAGCGCCTGTCTGGTAAACAGGAGATCGAGAGTTCGAATCTCTCCGGTGCCTGCGTACAACTTTTAATATATTTAAATTAACTGTGCATGAAAGTGATGGATATAAAAATTATTTCGTAAACAATATTTTCAAATATTTGTTTCTCACAGATAAAAGACCATAAAATATTTTGCATTTGCACTTCCGTACATTCGTGGCGCCGTGGCTTAGTTGGTTAAAGCGCCTGTCTAGCAAACAGGAGATCGAGAGTTCGAATCTCTCCGGTGCCTGCTTTCAACTTTAAATACATGTAAATTAACTATGCATGAAAGTCATGGATATAAAAATTATTTTGTAAACAATATTTTCAAATATTTGCTTCTCACAGATAAAAGGACATAAAGTATTTTGCATTTGCAATTCCGTACAATCGTGGCGCTGTGGCTTAGTTGGTTAAAGCGCCTGTCTAGAAAACAGGAGATCGAGAGTTCGAATCTCTACGGTGCCTGCTTTCAACTTTTAATATATGTAAATTAACTATGCATGAAAGTGAAGATTTAAAAATTATTTTGTAAACAATATTTACAAATATTTGTTTCTCACAGATAAAAGGACATAAAGTATTTTGCATTTGCAATTCCGTACAATCGTGCCGCCGTGGCTTAGTTGGTTAAAGCTCCTGTCTAGTAAAAAGGAGATCGAGAGTTCGAATCTCTCCGGTGCCTGCGTACAACTTTTAATATATGTAAATTAAGTATGCATGAAAGTCATGGATATAAAAATTATTTCGTAAACAATATTTTCAAATATTTGTTTCTCACAGATAAAAGGACATGAAGTATTTTGTATTTGAAATTCCGTACAATCGTGGCGCCGTGGCTTAGTTGGTTAAAGCGCCTGTCTAGTAAACAGGAGATCGAGAGTTCGAATCTCTCCGGTGCCTGCGTACAACTTTTAATATATTTAAATTAACTGTGCATGAAAGTGATGGATATAAAAATTATTTCGTAAACAATATTTTCAAATATTTGTTTCTCACAGATAAAAGACCATAAAATATTTTGCATTTGCACTTCCGTACATTCGTGGCGCCGTGGCTTAGTTGGTTAAAGCGCCTGTCTAGCAAACAGGAGATCGAGAGTTCGAATCTCTCCGGTGCCTGCTTTCAACTTTAAATACATGTAAATTAACTATGCATGAAAGTCATGGATATAAAAATTATTTTGTAAACAATATTTTCAAATATTTGTTTCTCACAGATAAAAGGACATAAAGTATTTTGCATTTGCAATTCCGTACAATCTTGGCGCCGTGGCTTGGTTGGTTAAAGCGCCTGTCTAGTAAACAGGAGATCGAGAGTTCGAATCTCTACGGTGCCTGCTTTCAACTTTTAATATATGTAAATTAACTATGCATGAAAGTGAAGATTTAAAAATTATTTTGTAAACAATATTTACAAATATTTGTTTCTCACAGATAAAAGGACATAAAGTATTTTGCATTTGCAATTCCGTACAATCGTGGCGCCGTGGCTTAGTTGGTTAAAGCGCCTGTCTAGTAAACAGGAGATCGAGAGTTCGAATCTCTCCGGTGCCTGCGTTCAACTTTTAATATATGTAAATTAACTATGCATGAAAGTCATGGATATAAAAATTATTTCGTAAACAATATTTTCAAATATTTGTTTCTCACAGATAAAAGGACATAAAGTATTTTGCATTTGAAATTCCGTACAATTGTGGCGCCGTGGCTTAGTTGGTTAAAGCGCCTGTCTAGTAAACAGGAGATCGAGAGTTCGAATCTCTCCGGTGCCTGCTTTCAACTTATAATATATTTAAATTAACTATGCATGAAAGTGATGGATATAAAAATTATTTTTTAAACAATATTTTCAAATATTTGTTTCTCACAGATAAAAGGATATAAAGTATTTTGCATTTGAAATTCCGTACAATCGTGGCGCCGTGGCTTAGTTGGTTAAAGCGCCTGTCCAGGTGAAGATTTAAAAATTATTTTGTAAACAATATTTACAAATATTTGTTTCTCACAGATAAAAGGACATAAAGTATTTTGCATTTGCAATTCCGTACAATCGTGGCGCCGTGGCTTAGTTGGTTAAAGCGCCTGTCTAGTAAACAGGAGATCGAGAGTTCGAATCTCTCCGGTGCCTGCGTTCAACTTTTAATATATGTAAATTAACTATGCATGAAAGTGAAGATTTAAAAATTATTTTGTAAACAATATTTACAAATATTTGTTTCTCACAGATAAAAGGACATAAAGTATTTTGCATTTGCAATTCCGTACAATCTTGGCTCCGTGGCATAGTTGGTTAAAGCGCCTGTCTAGTAGACAGGACATCGACAGTTCGATTCTCTACGGTGCCTGCTTTCAACTTTTAATATATGTAAATTAACTATGCATGAAAGTGAAGATTCAAAAATTATTTTGTAAACAATATTTACAAATATTTGTTTCTCACAGATAAACGGCCATAAAGTATTTTGCACTTGCAATTCCGTACAATCGTGGTGCCGTGGCTTAGTTGGTTAAAGCGCCTGTCTAGTAAACAGGAGATCGAGAGATCGAATCTCTCCGGTGCCTGCGTACAACTTTTAATATATGTATATTAACTATGCATGAAAGTCATGTATATAAAAATTATTTCGTAAACAATATTTACAAATATTTGTTTCTCACAGATAAAAGGACATAAAGTATTTTGCATTTGCAATTCCGTACAATCGTGGCGCCGTGGCTTAGTTGGTTAAAGCGCCTGTTTAGTAAACAGGAGATCGAGAGTTCGAATCTCTCCGGTGTCTGCTTTCAACTTTTAATATATTTAAATTAACTATGGATGAAATTGATGGATATAAAAATTATTTCGTAAACAATATTTTCAAATATTTGTTTCTCACAGATAAAACGAGATAAAGTATTTTGCATTTGCAATTCCGTACAATCGTGGCGTCGTGGCTTAGTTGGTTAAAGCGCCTGTCTAGTAAACAGGAGATCGAGAGTTCGAATCTCTCCGGTGCCTGCGTACGCCTTTTAATATATTTAAATTAACTGTGCATGAAAGTGATGGATATAAAAATTATTTCGTAAACAATATTTTCAAATATTTGTTTCTCACAGATAAAAGACCATAACGTATTTAGCATTTGCAATTCCGAACATTCGTGGCGCCGTGGCTCAGTTGGTTAAAGTGCCTGTCTAGTAAACAGGAGATCGAGAGTTCGAATCTCTCCGTTGCCTGCTTTCAACTTTTAATATATGTAAATTAACTATGCATGAGAGTGATGAATATAAAAATTATTTTGTAAACAATATTTTCAAATATTTGTTTCTCACAGATAAAAGGATATAAAGTATTTTGCATTTGCAATTCCGTACAATCGTGGCGCCGTGGCTTAGTTGGTTAAAGCGCCTGTCTAGTAAACAGGAGATCGAGAATTCGAATCTCTCCGGTGCCTGCGTACAACTTTTAATATATGTAAATTAACTATGCATGAAAGTCATGGATATAAAAATTATTTCGTAAACAATATTTTCAAATATTTGTCTCTCACAGATAAAAGGACATAAAGTATTTTGCATTTGCAATTCCGTAGAATCGTGGCGCCGTGGCTTAGTTGGTTAATGCGCCTGTCTAGTAAACAGGAGATCAAGAGTTCGAATCTCTCCGGTGCCTGCGTACAACTTTTAATATATTTAAATTAACTGTGCATGAAAGTGATGGATATAAAAATTATTTCGTAAACAATATTTTCAAATATTTGTTTCTCAAAGATAAAAGACCCTAAAGTATTTTGCATTTGCAATTCCATACATTCGTCGCGCCGCGGCTTAGTTGGTTAAAGCGCCTGTCTAGTAAACAGGAGATCGAGAGTTCGAATCTCTACGGTGCCTGCTTTCAACTTTTAGTATATGTAAATTAACTATGCATGAAAGTCATGGATATAAAAATTATTTCGTAAACAATATTTTCAAATTATTGTTTCTCACAGATAAAAGGACATAAAGTATTTTGCATTTGAAATTCCGTACAATTGTGGCGCCGTGGCTTAGTTGGTTAAAGTGCCTGTCTAGTAAACAGGAGATCGAGAGTTCGAATCTCTCCGGTGCCTGCTTTCAACTTTTAATATATTTAAATTATCTATGCATGAAAGTGATGGATATAAAAATTAATTTTTAAACAATATTTTCAAATATTTGTTTCTCACAGATAAAAGGACATAAAGTATTTTCAATTTGCAATTCCGTACAATCTTGGCGCCGTGGCTTAGTTGGTTAAAGCGCCTGTCTAGTAAACAGGAGATCGAGAGTTCGAATCTCTCCGGTGCCTGCTTTCAACTTTTAATATATTTATATTAACTATGCATGAAAGTGATGTATATAAAAATTATTTCGTAAACAATATTTTCAAATATTTGTTTCTCACAGATAAAAGGACATAAAGTATTTTGCATTTGCAATTCCGTACAATCGTGGCGCCGTGGCTTAGTTGGTTAAAGCACCTGTCCAGTAAACAGGAGATCGAGAGTTCGAATCTCTCCGGTTCCTGCGTACAACTTTTAATATATTTAAATTAACTGTGCATGAAAGTGATGGATATAAAAATTATTTCGTAAACAATATTTTCAAATATTTGTTTCTCACAGATAAAAGACCATAAAGTATTTTGCATTTGCAATTCCGTACATTCGTGGCGCCGTGGCTTAGTTGGTTAAAGCGCCTGTCTAGTAAACAGGAGATCGAGAGTTCGAATCTCTACGGTGCCTGCTTTCAACTTTTAATATATGTAAATTAACTATGCATGAAAGTGATGGATATAAAAATTATTTTGTAAACAATATTTTCAAATATTTGTTTCTCACAGATAAAAGGATATAAAGTATTTTGCATTTGCAATTCCGTACAATCGTGGCGCCGTGGCTTAGTTGGTTAAAGCGCCTGTCTAGCAAACAGGAGATCGAGAATTCGAATCTCTCCGGTGCCTGCTTTCAACTTTTAATATATGTAAATTAACTATGCATGAAAGTGAAGATTTAAAAATTATTTTGTAAACAATATTTACAAATATTTGTTTCTCACAGATAAAAGGACATAAAGTATTTTGCATTTGCAATTCCGTACAATCGTGGCGCCGTGGCTTAGTTGGTTAAAGCGCCTGTCTAGTAAACAGGAGATCGAGAGTTCGAATCTCTCCGGTGCCTGCGTTCAACTTTTAATATATGTAAATTAACTATGCATGAAAGTGAAGATTTAAAAATTATTTTGTAAACAATATTTACAAATATTTGTTTCTCACAGATAAAAGGACATAAAGTATTTTGCATTTGCAATTCCGTACAATCTTGGCTCCGTGGCATAGTTGGTTAAAGCGCCTGTCTAGTAGACAGGACATCGACAGTTCGATTCTCTACGGTGCCTGCTTTCAACTTTTAATATATGTAAATTAACTATGCATGAAAGTGAAGATTCAAAAATTATTTTGTAAACAATATTAACAAATATTTGTTTCTCACAGATAAACGGCCATAAAGTATTTTGCACTTGCAATTCCGTACAATCGTGGTGCCGTGGCTTAGTTGGTTAAAGCGCCTGTCTAGTAAACAGGAGATCGAGAGATCGAATCTCTCCGGTGCCTGCGTACAACTTTTAATATATGTATATTAACTATGCATGAAAGTCATGTATATAAAAATTATTTCGTAAACAATATTTACAAATATTTGTTTCTCACAGATAAAAGGACATAAAGTATTTTGCATTTGCAATTCCGTACAATCGAGGCGCCGTGGCTTACTTGGTTAAAGCGCCTGTTTAGTAAACAGGAGATCGAGAGTTCGAATCTCTCCGGTGTCTGCTTTCAACTTTTAATATATTTAAATTAACTATGGATGAAATTGATGGATATAAAAATTATTTCGTAAACAATATTTTCAAATATTTGTTTCTCACAGATAAAACGAGATAAAGTATTTTGCATTTGCAATTCCGTACAATCGTGGCGTCGTGGCTTAGTTGGTTAAAGCGCCTGTCTAGTAAACAGGAGATCGAGAGTTCGAATCTCTCCGGTGCCTGCGTACGCCTTTTAATATATTTAAATTAACTGTGCATGAAAGTGATGGATATAAAAATTATTTCGTAAACAATATTTTCAAATATTTGTTTCTCACAGATAAAAGACCATAACGTATTTAGCATTTGCAATTCCGAACATTCGTGGCGCCGTGGCTCAGTTGGTTAAAGTGCCTGTCTAGTAAACAGGAGATCGAGAGTTCGAATCTCTCCGTTGCCTGCTTTCAACTTTTAATATATGTAAATTAACTATGCATGAGAGTGATGAATATAAAAATTATTTTGTAAACAATATTTTCAAATATTTGTTTCTCACAGATAAAAGGATATAAAGTATTTTGCATTTGCAATTCCGTACAATCGTGGCGCCGTGGCTTAGTTGGTTAAAGCGCCTGTCTAGTAAACAGGAGATCGAGAATTCGAATCTCTCCGGTGCCTGCGTACAACTTTTAATATATGTAAATTAACTATGCATGAAAGTCATGGATATAAAAATTATTTCGTAAACAATATTTTCAAATATTTGTCTCTCACAGATAAAAGGACATAAAGTATTTTGCATTTGCAATTCCGTAGAATCGTGGCGCCGTGGCTTAGTTGGTTAATGCGCCTGTCTAGTAAACAGGAGATCAAGAGTTCGAATCTCTCCGGTGCCTGCGTACAACTTTTAATATATTTAAATTAACTGTGCATGAAAGTGATGGATATAAAAATTATTTCGTAAACAATATTTTCAAATATTTGTTTCTCAAAGATAAAAGACCCTAAAGTATTTTGCATTTGCAATTCCATACATTCGTCGCGCCGCGGCTTAGTTGGTTAAAGCGCCTGTCTAGTAAACAGGAGATCGAGAGTTCGAATCTCTACGGTGCCTGCTTTCAACTTTTAGTATATGTAAATTAACTATGCATGAAAGTCATGGATATAAAAATTATTTCGTAAACAATATTTTCAAATTATTGTTTCTCACAGATAAAAGGACATAAAGTATTTTGCATTTGAAATTCCGTACAATTGTGGCGCCGTGGCTTAGTTGGTTAAAGTGCCTGTCTAGTAAACAGGAGATCGAGAGTTCGAATCTCTCCGGTGCCTGCTTTCAACTTTTAATATATTTAAATTATCTATGCATGAAAGTGATGGATATAAAAATTAATTTTTAAACAATATTTTCAAATATTTGTTTCTCACAGATAAAAGGATATAAAGTATTTTGCATTTGCAATTCCGTACAATCGTGGCGCCGTGGCTTAGTTGGTTAAAGCGCCTGTCTAGCAAACAGGAGATCGAGAATTCGAATCTCTCCGGTGACTGCGTACAACTTTTAATATATGTAAATTAACTATGCATGAAAGTCATGGATATAAAAATTATTTCGTAAACAATATTTTCAAATATTTGTCTCTCTTAGATAAAAGGACATAAAGTATTTTGCATTTGAAATTCCGTACAATCGTGGCGCCGTGGCTTAGTCGGTTAAAGCGCCTGTCTAGTAAACAGGAGATTGAGAGTTCGAATCTCTACGGTGCCTGCTTTCATTTTTAATATATGTAAATTAACTATGCATGAAAGTGATGGATATAAAAATTATTTTGCAAACAATATTTTCAAATATTTGTTTCTCACAGATAAAAGGACATAAAGAATTTTGCATTTGCAATTCCGTACAATCGTGGCGCCGTGGCTTAGTTGGTTAAAGCGCCTGTCTAGTAAACAGGAGATCGAGAGTTCGAATCTCTCCGGTGCCTGCTTTCAACTTTTAATATATGTGAATTAACTATGCATGAAAGTGATGGATATAAAAATTATTTTGTAAACAATATTTTCAAATATTTGTTTCTCACAGATAAAAGGACATAAAGTATTTTGCATTTGCAATTCCGTACAATCTTGGCTCCTTGGCTTAGTTAGTTAAAGCGCCTGTCTAGTAAACAGGAGATCGAGAGTTCGATTCTCTACGGTGCCTGCTTTCAACTTTTAATATATGTAAATTAACTATGCATGAAAGTGAAGATTTAAAAATTATTTTGTAAACAATATTTACAAATATTTTTTTCTCACAGATAAAAGGACATAAAGTATTTTGCATTTGCAATTCCGTACAATCGTGGCGCCGTGGCTTAGTTGGTGAAAGCGCCAGTCTAGTAAACAGGAGATCGAGAGTTCGAATCTCTCCGGTGCCTGCGTACAACTTTTAATATATGTAAATTAACTATGCATGAAAGTCATGGATATAAAAATTATTTCGTAAACAATATTTTCAAATATTTGTTTCTCACAGATAAAAGGACATAAAGTATTTTGCATTTGAAATTCCGTACAATTGTGGTGCCGTGGCTTAGTTGGTTATAGCGCCTGTCTAGTAAACAGGAGATCGAGAGTTCGAATCTCTCCGGTGCCTGAGTACAACTTTTAATATATTTAAATTAACCATGCATGAAAGTGATGGATATAAAAATTATTTCGTAAACAATATTTTCAAATATTTGTTTCTCACAGATAAAAGGACATAAAGTATTTTGCATTTGCAATTCCGTACAATCGTGGCGCCGTGGCTTAGTTGGTTAAAGCGCCTGTCTAGTAAACAGGAGATCGAGAGTTCGAATCTCTCCGGTGCCTGCGTACAACTTTTAATATATGTAAATTAACTATGCATGAAAGTCATTGATATAAAAATTATTTCGTAAACAATATTTTCAAATATTTGTTTCTCACAGATAAAAGGACATAAAGTATTTTGCATTTGAAATTCCGTACAATTTTGGCGCCGTGGCTTAGTTGGTTAAAGCGCCTGTCTAGTAAACAGGAGATCGAGAGTTCGAATTTCTCCGGTGCCTGCTTTCAACTTTTAATATATGTAAATTAACTATGCATGAAAGTGATGGATATAAAAATTATTTTGTAAACAATATTTTCAAATATTTGTTTCTCACAGATAAAAGGACATAAAGTATTTTGCATTTGCAATTCCGTACAATCTTGGCTCCTTGGCTTAGTTGGTTAAAGCGCCTGTCTAGTAAACAGGAGATCGAGAGTTCGAATCTCTCCGATGCCTGCTTTCAACTTTTAATATATGTAAATTAACTATGCATGAAAGTGATGGTTATAAAAATTATTTTGTAAACAATATTTTCAAATATTTGTTTCTCACAGATAAAAGGACATAAAGTATTTTGCATTTGCAATTCCGTACAATCTTGGCTCCCTGGCTTAGATGGTTAAAGCGCCTGTCTAGTAAACAGGAGATCGAGAGTTCGATTCTCTACGGTGCCTGCTTTCAACTTTTAATATATGTAAATTAACTATGCATGAAAGTGAAGATTTAAAAATTATTTTGTAAACAATATTTACAAATATTTGTTTCTCACAGATAAAAGGACATAAAGTATTTTGCATTTGCAATTCCGTACAATCGTGGCGCCGTGGCTTAGTTGGTTAAAGTGCCTGTCTAGTAAACAGGAGATCGAGAGTTCGAATCTCCCCGGTGCCTGCTTTCAACTTTTAATATATGTAAATTAACTATGCATGAAAGTGATGGATATAAAAATTATTTTGTAAACAATATTTTCAAATATTTGTTTCTCACAGATAAAAGGACATAAAGTATTTTGCATTTGCAATTCCGTACAATCTTGGCTCCGTGGCATAGTTGGTTAAAGCGCCTGTCTAGTAAACAGGAGATCGACATTTCGATTCTCTACGGTGCCTGCTTTCAACTTTTAATATATGTAAATTAACTATGCATGAAAGTGAAGATTCAAAAATTATTTTGTAAACAATATTTACAAATATTTGTTTCTCACAGATAAACGGCCATAAAGTATTTTGCACTTGCAATTCCGTACAATCGTGGCGCCGTGGCTTAGTTGGTTAAAGCGCCTGTCTAGTAAACAGGAGATCGAGAGTTCGAATCTCTCCGGTGCCTGCGTACAACTTTTAATATATGTAAATTAACTATGCATGAAAGTCATGGATATAAAAATTATTTCGTAAACAATATTTACAAATATTTGTTTCTCACAGATAAAAGGACATAAAGTATTTTGCATTTGCAATTCCGTACAATCGTGGCGCCGTGGCTTAGTTGGTTAAAGCGCCTGTCTAGTAAACAGGAGATCGAGAGTTCGAATCTCTCCGGTGCCTGCTTTCAACTTTTAATATATTTAAATTAACTATGGATGAAATTGATGGATATAAAAATTATTTCGTAAACAATATTTTCAAATATTTGTCTCTCTTAGATAAAAGGACATAAAGTATTTTGCATTTGAAATTCCGTACAATCGTGGCGCCGTGGCTTAGTCGGTTAAAGCGCCTGTCTAGTAAACAGGAGATTGAGAGTTCGAATCTCTACGGTGCCTGCTTTCATTTTTAATATATGTAAATTAACTATGCATGAAAGTGATGGATATAAAAATTATTTTGCAAACAATATTTTCAAATATTTGTTTCTCACAGATAAAAGGACATGAAGAATTTTGCATTTGCAATTCCGTACAATCGTGGCGCCGTGGCTTAGTTGGTTAAAGCGCCTGTCTAGTAAACAGGAGATCGAGAGTTCGAATCTCTCCGGTGCCTGCTTTCAACTTTTAATATATGTGAATTAACTATGCATGAAAGTGATGGATATAAAAATTATTTTGTAAACAATATTTTCAAATATTTGTTTCTCACAGATAAAAGGACATAAAGTATTTTGCATTTGCAATTCCGTACAATCTTGGCTCCTTGGCTTAGTTAGTTAAAGCGCCTGTCTAGTAAACAGGAGATCGAGAGTTCGATTCTCTACGGTGCCTGCTTTCAACTTTTAATATATGTAAATTAACTATGCATGAAAGTGAAGATTTAAAAATTATTTTGTAAACAATATTTACAAATATTTTTTTCTCACAGATAAAAGGACATAAAGTATTTTGCATTTGCAATTCCGTCCAATCGTGGCGCCGTGGCTTAGTTGGTGAAAGCGCCAGTCTAGTAAACAGGAGATCGAGAGTTCGAATCTCTCCGGTGCCTGCGTACAACTTTTAATATATGTAAATTAACTATGCATGAAAGTCATGGATATAAAAATTATTTCGTAAACAATATTTTCAAATATTTGTTTCTCACAGATAAAAGGACATAAAGTATTTTGCATTTGAAATTCCGTACAATTGTGGTGCCGTGGCTTAGTTGGTTATAGCGCCTGTCTAGTAAACAGGAGATCGAGAGTTCGAATCTCTCCGGTGCCTGAGTACAACTTTTAATATATTTAAATTAACCATGCATGAAAGTGATGGATATAAAAATTATTTCGTAAACAATATTTTCAAATATTTGTTTCTCACAGATAAAAGGACATAAAGTATTTTGCATTTGCAATTCCGTACAATCGTGGCGCCGTGGCTTAGTTGGTTAAAGCGCCTGTCTAGTAAACAGGAGATCGAGAGTTCGAATCTCTCCGGTGCCTGCGTACAACTTTTAATATATGTAAATTAACTATGCATGAAAGTCATTGATATAAAAATTATTTCGTAAACAATATTTTCAAATATTTGTTTCTCACAGATAAAAGGACATAAAGTATTTTGCATTTGAAATTCCGTACAATTTTGGCGCCGTGGCTTAGTTGGTTAAAGCGCCTGTCTAGTAAACAGGAGATCGAGAGTTCGAATTTCTCCGGTGCCTGCTTTCAACTTTTAATATATGTAAATTAACTATGCATGAAAGTGATGGATATAAAAATTATTTTGTAAACAATATTTTCAAATATTTGTTTCTCACAGATAAAAGGACATAAAGTATTTTGCATTTGCAATTCCGTACAATCTTGGCTCCTTGGCTTAGTTGGTTAAAGCGCCTGTCTAGTAAACAGGAGATCGAGAGTTCGAATCTCTCCGGTGCCTGCTTTCAACTTTTAATATATGTAAATTAACTATGCATGAAAGTGATGGTTATAAAAATTATTTTGTAAACAATATTTTCAAATATTTGTTTCTCACAGATAAAAGGACATAAAGTATTTTGCATTTGCAATTCCGTACAATCTTGGCTCCGTGGCTTAGATGGTTAAAGCGCCTGTCTAGTAAACAGGAGATCGAGAGTTCGATTCTCTACGGTGCCTGCTTTCAACTTTTAATATATGTAAATTAACTATGCATGAAAGTGAAGATTTAAAAATTATTTTGTAAACAATATTTACAAATATTTGTTTCTCACAGATAAAAGGACATAAAGTATTTTGCATTTGCAATTCCGTACAATCGTGGCGCCGTGGCTTAGTTGGTTAAAGTGCCTGTCTAGTAAACAGGAGATCGAGAGTTCGAATCTCCCCGGTGCCTGCTTTCAACTTTTAATATATGTAAATTAACTATGCATGAAAGTGATGGATATAAAAATTATTTTGTAAACAATATTTTCAAATATTTGTTTCTCACAGATAAAAGGACATAAAGTATTTTGCATTTGCAATTCCGTACAATCTTGGCTCCGTGGCATAGTTGGTTAAAGCGCCTGTCTAGTAAACAGGAGATCGACATTTCGATTCTCTACGGTGCCTGCTTTCAACTTTTAATATATGTAAATTAACTATGCATGAAAGTGAAGATTCAAAAATTATTTTGTAAACAATATTTACAAATATTTGTTTCTCACAGATAAACGGCCATAAAGTATTTTGCACTTGCAATTCCGTACAATCGTGGCGCCGTGGCTTAGTTGGTTAAAGCGCCTGTCTAGTAAACAGGAGATCGAGAGTTCGAATCTCTCCGGTGCCTGCGTACAACTTTTAATATATGTAAATTAACTATGCATGAAAGTCATGGATATAAAAATTATTTCGTAAACAATATTTACAAATATTTGTTTCTCACAGATAAAAGGACATAAAGTATTTTGCATTTGCAATTCCGTACAATCGTGGCGCCGTGGCTTAGTTGGTTAAAGCGCCTGTCTAGTAAACAGGAGATCGAGAGTTCGAATCTCTCCGGTGCCTGCTTTCAACTTTTAATATATTTAAATTAACTATGGATGAAATTGATGGATATAAAAATTATTTCGTAAACAATATTTTCAAATATTTGTTTCTCACAGATAAAACGAGATAAAGTATTTTGCATTTGCAATTCCGTACAATCGTTGCGTCGTGGCTTAGTTGGTTAAAGCGCCTGTCTAGTAAACAGGAGATCGAGAGTTCGAATCTCTCCGGTGCCTGCGTACACCTTTTAATATATTTAAATTAACTATGCATGAAAGTCATGGATATAAAAATTATTTCGTAAACAATATTTACAAATATTTGTTTCTCACAGATAAAAGGACATAAAGTATTTTGCATTTGCAATTCCGTACAATCGTGGTGCCGTGGCTTAGTTGGTTATAGCGCCTGTCTAGTAAACAGGAGATCGAGAGTTCGAATCTCTCCGGTGCCTGAGTACAACTTTTAATATATTTAAATTAACCATGCATGAAAGTGATGGATATAAAAATTATTTCGTAAACAATATTTTCAAATATTTGTTTCTCACAGATAAAAGGACATAAAGTATTTTGCATTTGCAATTCCGTACAATCGTGGCGCCGTGGCTTAGTTGGTTAAAGCGCCTGTCTAGTAAACAGGAGATCGAGAGTTCGAATCTCTCCGGTGCCTGCGTACAACTTTTAATATGTAAATTAACTATGCATGAAAGTCATTGATATAAAAATTATTTCGTAAACAATATTTTCAAATATTTGTTTCTCACAGATAAAAGGACATAAAGTATTTTGCATTTGAAATTCCGTACAATTTTGGCGCCGTGGCTTAGTTGGTTAAAGCGCCTGTCTAGTAAACAGGAGATCGAGAGTTCGAATTTCTCCGGTGCCTGCTTTCAACTTTTAATATATGTAAATTAACTATGCATGAAAGTGATGGATATAAAAATTATTTTGTAAACAATATTTTCAAATATTTGTTTCTCACAGATAAAAGGACATAAAGTATTTTGCATTTGCAATTCCGTACAATCTTGGCTCCTTGGCTTAGTTGGTTAAAGCGCCTGTCTAGTAAACAGGAGATCGAGAGTTCGAATCTCTCCGGTGCCTGCTTTCAACTTTTAATATATGTAAATTAACTATGCATGAAAGTGATGGTTATAAAAATTATTTTGTAAACAATATTTTCAAATATTTGTTTCTCACAGATAAAAGGACATAAAGTATTTTGCATTTGCAATTCCGTACAATCTTGGCTCCGTGGCTTAGATGGTTAAAGCGCCTGTCTAGTAAACAGGAGATCGAGAGTTCGATTCTCTACGGTGCCTGCTTTCAACTTTTAATATATGTAAATTAACTATGCATGAAAGTGAAGATTTAAAAATTATTTTGTAAACAATATTTACAAATATTTGTTTCTCACAGATAAAAGGACATAAAGTATTTTGCATTTGCAATTCCGTACAATCGTGGCGCCGTGGCTTAGTTGGTTAAAGTGCCTGTCTAGTAAACAGGAGATCGAGAGTTCGAATCTCCCCGGTGCCTGCTTTCAACTTTTAATATATGTAAATTAACTATGCATGAAAGTGATGGATATAAAAATTATTTTGTAAACAATATTTTCAAATATTTGTTTCTCACAGATAAAAGGACATAAAGTATTTTGCATTTGCAATTCCGTACAATCTTGGCTCCGTGGCATAGTTGGTTAAAGCGCCTGTCTAGTAAACAGGAGATCGACATTTCGATTCTCTACGGTGCCTGCTTTCAACTTTTAATATATGTAAATTAACTATGCATGAAAGTGAAGATTCAAAAATTATTTTGTAAACAATATTTACAAATATTTGTTTCTCACAGATAAACGGCCATAAAGTATTTTGCACTTGCAATTCCGTACAATCGTGGCGCCGTGGCTTAGTTGGTTAAAGCGCCTGTCTAGTAAACAGGAGATCGAGAGTTCGAATCTCTCCGGTGCCTGCGTACAACTTTTAATATATGTAAATTAACTATGCATGAAAGTCATGGATATAAAAATTATTTCGTAAACAATATTTACAAATATTTGTTTCTCACAGATAAAAGGACATAAAGTATTTTGCATTTGCAATTCCGTACAATCGTGGCGCCGTGGCTTAGTTGGTTAAAGCGCCTGTCTAGTAAACAGGAGATCGAGAGTTCGAATCTCTCCGGTGCCTGCTTTCAACTTTTAATATATTTAAATTAACTATGGATGAAATTGATGGATATAAAAATTATTTCGTAAACAATATTTTCAAATATTTGTTTCTCACAGATAAAACGAGATAAAGTATTTTGCATTTGCAATTCCGTACAATCGTTGCGTCGTGGCTTAGTTGGTTAAAGCGCCTGTCTAGTAAACAGGAGATCGAGAGTTCGAATCTCTCCGGTGCCTGCGTACACCTTTTAATATATTTAAATTAACTGTGCATGAAAGTGATGGATATAAAAATTATTTCGTAAACAATATTTTCAAATATTTGTTTCTCACAGATAAAAGACCATAAAGTATTTAGCATTTGCAATTCCGTACATTCGTGGCGCCGTGGCTCAGTTGGTTAAAGCGCCTGTCTAGTAAACAGGAGATCGAGAGTTCGAATCTCTCCGGTGCCTGCGTACAACTTTTAATATATGTAAATTAACTATGCATGAAAGTCATGGATATAAAAATTATTTCGTAAACAATATTTACAAATATTTGTTTCTCACAGATAAAAGGACATAAAGTATTTTGCATTTGCAATTCCGTACAATCGTGGCGCCGTGGCTTAGTTGGTTAAAGCGCCTGTCTAGTAAACAGGAGATCGAGAGTTCGAATCTCTCCGGTGCCTGCTTTCAACTTTTAATATATTTAAATTAACTATGGATGAAATTGATGGATATAAAAATTATTTCGTAAACAATATTTTCAAATATTTGTTTCTCACAGATAAAACGAGATAAAGTATTTTGCATTTGCAATTCCGTACAATCGTGGCGTCGTGGCTTAGTTGGTTAAAGCGCCTGTCTAGTAAACAGGAGATCGAGAGTTCGAATCTCTCCGGTGCCTGCGTACACCTTTTAATATATTTAAATTAACTGTGCATGAAAGTGATGGATATAAAAATTATTTCGTAAACAATATTTTCAAATATTTGTTTCTCACAGATAAAAGACCATAAAGTATTTAGCATTTGCAATTCCGTACATTCGTGGCGCCGTGGCTCAGTTGGTTAAAGCGCCTGTCTAGTAAACAGGAGATCGAGAGTTCGAATCTCTCCGGTGCCTGCGTTCAACTTTTAATATATGTAAATTAACTATGCATGAAAGTGATGGATATAAAAATTATTTTGTAAACATTATTTTCAAATATTTGTTTCTCACAGATAAAAGGACATAAAGTATTTTGCATTTGCAAATCCGTACAATCTTGGCGCCGTGGCATAGTTGGTTAAAGTGCCTGTCTAGTAAACAGGAGATCGAGAGTTCGAATCTCTCCGTTGCCTGCTTTCAACTTTTAATATATGTAAATTAACTATGCATGAAAGTGATGGATATAAAAATTATTTTGTAAACAATATTTTCAAATATTTGTTTCTCACAGATAAAAGGACATAAAGTATTTTGCATTTGCAATTCCGTACAATCTTGGCTCCGTGGCTTAGTTGGTTAAAGCGCCTGTCTAGTAAACAGGAGATCGAGAGTTCGATTCTCTACGGTGCCTGCTTTCAACTTTTAATATATGTAAATTAACTATGCATGAAAGTGAAGATTTAAAAATTATTTTGTAAACAATATTTACAAATATTTGTTTCTCACAGATAAAAGGACATAAAGTATTTTGCACTTGCAATTCCGTACAATCGTGGCGCCGTGGCTTAGTTGGTTAAAGCGCCTGTCTAGTAAACAGGAGATCGAGAGTTCGAATCTCTCCGGTGCCTGCGTACAACTTTTAATATATGTAAATTAACTATGCATGAAAGTCATGGATATAAAAATTATTTCGTAAACAATATTTACAAATATTTGTTTCTCACAGATAAAAGGACATAAAGTATTTTGCATTTGCAATTCCGTACAATCGTGGCGCCGTGGCTTAGTTGGTTAAAGCGCCTGTCTAGTAAACAGGAGATCGAGAGTTCGAATCTCTCCGGTGCCTGCTTTCAACTTTTAATATATTTAAATTAACTATGGATGAAATTGATGGATATAAAAATTATTTCGTAAACAATATTTTCAAATATTTGTTTCTCACAGATAAAACGAGATAAAGTATTTTGCATTTGCAATTCCGTACAATCGTGGCGTCGTGGCTTAGTTGGTTAAAGCGCCTGTCTAGTAAACAGGAGATCGAGAGTTCGAATCTCTCCGGTGCCTGCGTACACCTTTTAATATATTTAAATTAACTGTGCATGAAAGTGATGGATATAAAAATTATTTCGTAAACAATATTTTCAAATATTTGTTTCTCACAGATAAAAGACCATAAAGTATTTAGCATTTGCAATTCCGTACATTCGTGGCGCCGTGGCTCAGTTGGTTAAAGCGCCTGTCTAGTAAACAGGAGATCGAGAGTTCGAATCTCTCCGGTGCCTGCGTTCAACTTTTAATATATGTAAATTAACTATGCATGAAAGTGATGGATATAAAAATTATTTTGTAAACATTATTTTCAAATATTTGTTTCTCACAGATAAAAGGACATAAAGTATTTTGCATTTGCAAATCCGTACAATCTTGGCGCCGTGGCATAGTTGGTTAAAGTGCCTGTCTAGTAAACAGGAGATCGAGAGTTCGAATCTCTCCGTTGCCTGCTTTCAACTTTTAATATATGTAAATTAACTATGCATGAAAGTGATGGATATAAAAATTATTTTGTAAACAATATTTTCAAATATTTGTTTCTCACAGATAAAAGGACATAAAGTATTTTGCATTTGCAATTCCGTACAATCTTGGCTCCGTGGCTTAGTTGGTTAAAGCGCCTGTCTAGTAAACAGGAGATCGAGAGTTCGATTCTCTACGGTGCCTGCTTTCAACTTTTAATATATGTAAATTAACTATGCATGAAAGTGAAGATTTAAAAATTATTTTGTAAACAATATTTACAAATATTTGTTTCTCACAGATAAAAGGACATAAAGTATTTTGCATTTGCAATTCCGTACAATCGTGGCGCCGTGGCTTAGTTGGTTAAAGCGCCTGTCTAGTAAACAGGAGATCGAGAGTTCAAATCTCTCCGGTGCCTGCGTACAACTTTTAATATATGTAAATTAACTATGCATGAAAGTCATGGATATAAAAATTATTTCGTAAACAATATTTACAAATATTTGTTTCTCACAGATAAAAGGACATAAAGTATTTTGCATTTGCAATTCCGTACAATCGTGGCGCCGTGGCTTAGTTGGTTAAAGCGCCTGTCTAGTAAACAGGAGAACGAAAGTTCGAATCTCTCCGGTGCCTGCTTTCAACTTTTAATATATTTAAATTAACTATGCATGAAAGTGATGGATATAAAAATTATTTCGTAAACAATATTTTCAAATATTTGTTTCTCACAGATAAAACGAGATAAAGTATTTTGCATTTGCAATTCCGTACAATCGTGGCGTCGTGGCTTAGTTGGTTAAAGCGCCTGTCTAGTAAACAGGAGATCGAGAGTTCGAATCTCTCCGGTGCCTGAGTACAACTTTTAATATATTTAAATTAACTATGCATGAAAGTGATGGATATAAAAATTATTTTGTAAACAATATTTTCAAATATTTGTTTCTCACAGATAAAAGGACATAAAGTATTTTGCATTTGCAATTCCGTACAATCTTGGCTCCTTGGCTTAGTTGGTTAAAGCGCCTGTCTAGTAAACAGGAGATCGAGAGTTCGATTCTCTACGGTGCCTGCTTTCAACTTTTAATATATGTAAATTAACTATGCATGAAAGTGAAGATTTAAAAATTATTTTGTAAACAATATTTACAAATATTTTTTTCTCACAGATAAAAGGACATAAAGTATTTTGCATTTGCAATTCCGTACAATCGTGGCGCCGTGGCTTAGTTGGTTAAAGCGCCTGTCTAGTAAACAGGAGATCGAGAGTTCGAATCTCTCCGGTGCCTTCGTACAACTTTTAATATATGTAAATTAACTATGCATGAAAGATATGGATATAAAAATTATTTCGTAAACAATATTTTCAAATATTTGTTTCTCACAGATAAAAGGACATAAAGTATTTTGCATTTGAAATTCCGTACAATTGTGATGCCGTGGCTTAGTTGGTTAAAGCGCCTGTCTAGTAAACAGGAGATCGAGAGTTCGAATCTCTCCGGTGCCTGCTTTCAACTTTTAATATATTTAAATTAACCATGCATGAAAGTGATGGATATAAAAATTATTTCGTAAACAATATTTTCAAATATTTGTTTCTCACAGATAAAAGGACATAAAGTATTTTGCATTTGAAATTCCGTACAATTGTGGCGCCGTGGCTTAGTAGGTTAAAGCGCCTGTCTAGTAAACAGGAGATCGAGAGTTCGAATCTCTCCGGTGCCTGCTTTCAACTTTTAATACATGTAAATTAACTATGCGTGAAAGTGATGGATATAAAAATTATTATGTAAACAATATTTTCAAATATTTGTTTCTCACAGATAAAAGGACACAAAGTATTTTGCATTTGCAATTCTGTACAATCGTGGCGCCGTGGCTTAGTTGGTTAAAGCGCCTGTCTAGTAAACAGGAGATCGAGAGTTCGAATCTGACCGGTGCCTACTTTCAACTTTTAATATATGTAAATTAACTATGCATGAAAGTGAAGGATTTAAAAATTATTATGTAAACAATATATTCAAATATTTGTTTCTCACAGATAAAAGGACATAAAGTATTTTGCATTTGCAATTCCGTACAATCGTGGCGCCGTGGCTTAGTTGGTTAAAGTGCCTGTCTAGTAAACAGGAGATCGAGATTTCGAATCTCTCCGGTGCCTGCGTACAACTTTTAATATATGTAAATTAACTATGCAAGAAAGTGATGGATATAAAAATTATTTTGTAAACAATATTTTCAAATATTTGTTTCTCACAGATAAAAGGACTTAAAGTATTTTGCATTTGCAATTCCGTACAATCGATGCGCCGTGGCTTAGTTGGTTAAAGCGCCTGTCTAGTAAACAGGAGATCGAGAGTTCGAATCTCTCCGGTGCCTGCTTTGAACTTTTAATATATGTAAATTAACTATGCATGAAAGTGATGGATATAAAAATTATTTTGTGAACAATATTTTCAAATATTCGTTTCTCACAGATAAAAGGACATAAAATATTTTGCGTTTGCAATTCCGTACAATCGTGGCGCCGTGGCTTAGTTGGTTAAAGCGCCTGTCCAGAAAACAGGAGATCGAAAGTTCGAATCTCTCCGGTGCCTGCTTTCAACTTTTAATATATGTAAATTAACTATGCATGAAAGTGATGGATATAAAAATTATTTCGTAAACAATATTTTCAAATATTTGTTTCTCACAGATAAAAGGACATAAAGTATTTTGCATTTGAAATTCCGTACATTCGTGGCGCCGTGGCTTAGTTGGTTAAAGCGCCTGTCTAGTAAACAGGAGATCGAGAGTTCGAATCTCTCCCATGCCTGCTTTTAACTTTTAATATATGTAAATTAACTATGCATGAAAGTGATGGATATAAAAATTATTTTGTAAACAATACTTTCAAATATTTGTTTCTTACAGAAAAAAGGACATAAAGTATTTTGCATTTGTAATTCCGTACAATCGTGGCGCCGTGGCTTAGTTGCTTATAGCGTCTGTCCAGTAAACAGGAACATGAATCTAGTTACCGGCGCTGGTACTTTTTAGCGAGGCGGAACTTTGCTCAGAAATTTTTATGAACGTATTTCCTATGTTTAATTTAGAATCAGAACTATTCTTATCAAATATATAATTTGTATAAATTTTCGTATACAAATGATATACTATCAGATCGTAATACTAATAAATTGAAGGCTAACGTATCTTAAGTGCAAGTTAGACATCAATTGTGCTGGATTTTGAGAATTTTCTAGTTGCGAAATTATCGTTCTATCTAATATTACATTCCTATTTTATAGTCTAATTAGGATATTTTATTCTATTAGAGCTCTTTCTCTGGTTTTTTAAGGGTAAAATAATAAGCAGTTCGATGCTTAAATTTTGAATAAATAATTCATAACTCTGTATATTTTTATACATTTTATACTGATTTTTCAGAACGAAAAAATAAAAATAAGTAGGCAAATAAAAGTACGTATATAGTATTATTTTATAGTACGTATTGTATATAGTATTTTAATAAAAATATGGAAGCCCTAAAAGAAAAAACTTAGACAACTTCAGATCTTATAACAATTTTTGACCGAAAATTATCTTTGATATTTTCTGATTTACCCTTTCCTCCTCACTGTGCAGTAGTTTCTGTTCGAATAAAAAATAAAGAAAATTAACACTACAATCCTGATTATTATTGTACTTAAAAATCTCTTTTCCTGTTTCTGAAAGATGATTGAAGTCATTGATCCATAACTGTGACATCATGGTTTAGTTAATTAATGGTGTTGTCATGTTTATAGGGGATTCAAAGATTTTAAAAATCCGAACTCTGTTAATTTGGCATATGAGCAGTTGAAATTATTCGACCTTATGTTTTAGAAGCATTGATTTTTTTTTTTTCAAAAAAAAAAAATTAAAACTTTTTTTTGATATTTTTGATAAATGGTTTTTGAAAGAGGTGCAATGGTTAGAGTCTTTGCCTAATAAATAGTTAAGCGTAAATTTGAATTTCTTTAGTGCCTGTTCAGTGCATCTTCGAAATTCTCTCTTATAAGAATCTTGCTCAGTTTTCTCTAATGTTTTCACATCCACTCACGTTCATGATGGTAGACTCTGAAGAAACTGAGAATGCTAATCTCTGGATTTGCAAACGTTTTTAAAATTTTAAAAGAGGCATCAAAAGAATCATGCACTTTCTGAAACTGGTTTATTTTCACTAACTGTAACTACCATTTGGAAAATTCCATTGGATTGGAAAATTCCATTGCATTTAGAGTACAGAGAATATCTGGATTTTCACGGATAGTAAGAGCTCAGTTCAATACCTGAGTAATTGGCAAAACATCAGTGACAGAATTGGCCTAAATATCATCGACAATTTGATGACTTACTCTTATCACAATGATATACATCTTCAGTGGATCCCCTCCCACGTGAGCCTTCACTTTAATGATCTGGCCAAGGAGGGCTCCAATGATCCCATAGATAGTAGTGGCCTTCTAACATTCAATGAAATCTATGCAAAAGTAAAGGCCGACAATAATAGGACTTGGAGGATTCCACCTGGTCGTGAATGGTATCAACAAAATAGTCCTGGGGCTGCCCTGGAGCTAAAAGGTGATAGGAAACTGCAGACAGCTATCACAAGACTAATCACTGGTCATACCCGCGGACTAGCATTTTTTCAGGGTCAAAAGACGTTCCCTATATGCCTAAAATGTATTGCTCACCAGGCTTCACCTGATCATTTGCTGTCCTGTATGGGACTGGAGAAAATTTTTATTTTGGAGGATCCGCAGATGGTGTTTGATTTTCTGTCGGTGAACGGTCTCCTGGACTTGGTCTAGCCTTGTTCTAGGCCAAGAGGAATAAGTACCACCACCACCATTTGGAAATCTGTCTCTATCTTAAACTGTTTAATTTGCACAAGCTAAAATTGCTATCTGACATTTTGTCACTTTTTTTAAACTGGTTTATTTACAAGATCTAGAACTATCATTTGGAATTTTAGTACTTTCTTAAACTAGTATATTTACACGAACTAGAACTACCACTTGGAATCTCGTCACTTTTTTTAAGTCGGTTCTTTTAACTAGAACGATCATTTGGAATTCTGTGCTTTTCTTAATCTAGTTTATTTACACTAACTAGAACTACTATTTGGAATTCTGTCACTTTCTTAAACTAGTTTACTACAAAAACTAGAACTTCCATTTGGAATTTTGCTTAAGAGTTACTTTATTTTAGCCTTTTAGCGCAGAATTTTAATTAATTTCATTTTTCATACTTTCTTTGCTATTATTATTATTTTAGATCAAAATAAGAGAAAAGTATTATACTTAACATTTTAATAATTTATGTTTATGAAATACATTATGAAACATCAGTTAGTATATTATTTGTTGGTATATGAAAGTTTAAACAAATTGTATAATTGATAAGAATAATTCAGATTCTAAATTCAGATTAGAAATACTTTCACTAAAGTTTCTGAACAACGCTCCGCCTCACTTAAAAGTGCCAGCACCGGTAACTAGATTCATATTCCTGTTTACTCGACAGGCCAGTACCGTCTTTACGCATGGGCACACCCGGGCAGTGCCCAGGGGCCCCAGGCACTCAGGGGGCCCTTGAGAATCTTACTTTTTATAAATTGTATTGAAAAAAAAACTAAGAATAAACAACTTTGCATTATATAATTTTTAAAATAAATCCCAAATAGCAAAATATGGTTTATTTTCACTCAGCAGAAACCTTTTAATGTAAACCTAAAAAGGTTGGTTATGCGGCTTACGTGTAAGTCTTCTAACCTTAAAACGAGATCAGTGGCCATCTGCTCCATTCTACGCACATTACCCTCATCCAAAACCTTGGATAACAACCTCCTATATAAAAACCTTAAATCGAGGTTGACTTAGAGTTTTCAAGCTTGAAAAAAATCCTTTAATGAAGCTAGTCTCAAAGTGAAAATACTCTTAAACCTAGGTCATTATAAGGTTTCTTTGCACAAAGTCTTGCATGCTCAGCTAAAATCCACCTTGTCATGAAATTTTAATGAGCAATGCAGTTTGATCTTATCGTTAGTGTGTGACGTCAGCTAAGCCTTCATTATGGACCTAAGTGACCTTATTTAAAAAAAAAGTCTTAAAAAATAATTTGTAATCCTTTTAGGATGAAAGGTTTAAAAACTGCAATATTTTTGCCCTATTAAAAAAAGCTTTTTAGTACAAACACTTTCGTTCGACAATAAGAAGAAAATTCTGACAGAAGGTAGTCGTAAGGTTGCATGCTTTTTGGGATATATACTAGTGTAAAAAGTGCGCATTTTTTTCTAAGAATAGTGATTGATTACCATGCAAACACCAATAGTTTGAATAGTTTATCACTAGGAAAAATAAAAAGTCAGCCGAAATCTATTTTTCTTCGTTAAAATGAAGTTTTTAGGTGCTCAACTCCCTAAGCGATAATGTCTCTTAATATGCTTGAGATCACCGAAGTCAAGCATCACTGGCTACGGTCACTGTGAGGGTGGGTAACCACTTGGATCAGTCTGCGTAGGGACCGAAGATATGCGGTATGGGTCCTCGTTAAACTGTTCTACCGTAAAGTGCTCGACTTCGCGTAGGTCATTGGGCTACCGAAGCGGGGATGCCATCCCCTCATCAGAGGATTAAAATTGGGATGGCATGTCTTCGGATCATCCTCAGGGATGTTTCCCAGACCGTCGCCAATAGCCCGTTGTGCAGCTCCAGTGTGACGTAAATGAACTACAACAACAACTAAATCTGGTTGACAACCAACTCTGTTTAGTATTTATAGTTAATTAAAATAATAATTGAAAGTGTTTCGAATCATACGACAACAACTTTTAAACTGGTTATGTCTGATGTGCATTGAAAGATGTTTAAATATTGATATTACAATAACTGACTTTTTAATAGTTTGACGAAACAATTCATACGTTTTGAATTTTTTAAATTGCTATACCCTAGCCGCAATGGCTCAGGTGATAGAGTGTTCGCCTTCCAATGAGGTGAACCGGGTTCGAATTCGAGGATGGCTGGTCGATACGAATCTGCTTCCGGCTTGCACAGACCACAGCTCTGACGTGAAATATCCTCAGTGGCAGACGGATCATGGGTTAGAGTCCCTTTGCCGTCAGACTAACCGTGGGAGGCTCTCGTGGTCTTCATCTCCATGTAATGTAAATGCGGGTTAGTTCCACTGAAAAAGTACTCCACGAATGCAAAATTTCTCCCGATACTTGATACAAGAGCTCCTTTGTTTTCTATATTGAGTTCAAAAGTAAAAGGCTACAGAGTTGAACATTAGAAGTCGTAAACCCAAAAATTGGGTCGGCTGTTCAATGACGGATATAATAAAAATGAAACAACTGTTTAACCCTTGGCCGGGATAGCCTGGTTTGTAGGGCACTGAGCCCATGTACGTGGGTTCGATCTCTGCCGGCGAAAACTCCCTGTGTAGTAAATGGTGACTGATGCACGTTAAGTCTGTCGAGTCACAAAGTCCTCCATGTTCCCATAACAAGTCATACCTCTGGGGGTACTGATCCAGGAGTTTCCTTGTCTTCTGGATTGGTTAAAAATTACAAGGCTGCGGAATTGAACATTGGTAGACGTAAACCCAAAAATTGGGTTGGCTGTTCAGAGACGGTTACAAAATAAAATACAATACTTTTTTTTATATCCCTATGCTTTTTAATTTACTTATTTTAATTAGCTTCTTCGTTTTGAAAATTACTTACTATTTGAGGATTGCAATTTGTTAGCATCTCATTTATTTAAGAAAAATTATGCCTAGTTTAAAAATGCTTTATTTTATGTGCATTGAGTTTTTGGGGCTATAAAAATGTGTTTTATCTTTGTTAAAATTATTGCATATCTTAAAAATGCTTAATTTTATGCATGTAAAGTTTTTTAGTTCTATTTTAAACAGTATGAAATGTAATAGGGGCCTAAAACATTTCTGTGCCCGGGGGCCCTGCTTGCTATTAAGACGGCCCTGCGACAGGCGCTTTAAGTAACTAAACCTCGTTTGCGAGTTAAATACAATATGTTAATGCAAAATACTTTATTTCCTATTATTTCAAATATTTTTTTTTTTTTTTTTTTTTTTTTTTTTGAAAATATTGTTTATAAAGTATTTTTATTTCTGCGTTACAGGTAAAATCTTCCAAACACGAATTTCCAAATAATAATTTTTCCAATTTGCACTTCTTCGCAGTTATTTAGATCTAACAGAAACGGTTATTCATCATTGAAATTTGCTAATTCAATTATTAATAAATTTTCGAATATGAAGGAAACAAAAAAATTTTTCTTCCTACTTCTTTTTGAATTTTATGTTTCAGAACAAACATGATTTCGATAATCTAACAGATTTTTAATAACTATCAGAATAACTATCAGATAGCTTTTTATTATTAAAAAATATCAAAATATATTTTTACTTGCAATTACAATAGAAGACATCAGGGGAAAAAAATATATGTATGAAAAGAACACCGGTGCCCCATCTGCGTCAAAGAAGTAATGAAAATAAATTTGCAGTCTTACTTTGCACATTTTTAAATTATTATAATATTATTTTATTAAATTCAAACTTCCAATTAGGTTTTTTATTTGTTTTTGTTTACTTTAATATATCTGGAACCGGTTCCTTAAATCAATCCATGAAATTTGTTCCAATCCATTAAACTATATTTTAAAATAACTAAAATACCTACAGCAGGTTCGATAGATATATCTAAAAGTCTCATTTCATCTCGAAAATGCCGTGATCGCAAAGGGAATAAAACACTTTGGGCCAAGGCTTTCTTACTTGAGCCATAGATTCAAAACAATAGCATCGATTTTGTGCCATGTTTCATCCGATGGGAAAATACGCAATATCCAGTGAGCCAATGATTTGTTACAAAGAAATGTTCTTCCAGAGAAGGGGAACGATTGTCAATCTCTTGTTGTCAGTGCCGTAAGTTGTTTTATCGATTTCATGGGACTGTTTTGAAATGTAAGTGGAATAGAATAATCGTCCATCATTTTCAATCGAATTTTTTTTTTCGAGATAAGACGATATATTTCTTATTCAATTTTCTTCCATCATGTTAATTTAAAGTTAATTTTTAATCGTTTAAGATTTAAAAAAAAAGGTTTTACAAATTCTCATAGGAGTTCTGATCATAAAATATTACTAAAATTTCAAATAATAAAGGATTCATACACGCGTTTCGAACATTCGAAGCCATGCCAAGGACGTCAAATCCAACTTGTAATGAGTGTCAAATTATAGTTCAATACATATAGAATTTTCAAAATTGAGTCAAACAATTGAAACTTTATTTTTGACTTTTTAAAAGGTATTTCTCTCCGAAGACGTATGAATTTATGACATATGACAGAAAACTTCATAATAATTAGTAAGGAATAATAACAAATATTCCCATTAATATGTATCACTACATCATCTAAAAATAGAACCTTTGAAACGTCAATGTTCTGAAAATGGAATATTAAGTTTTAAATTTGTATTTTGCCTTTAAAATTTAAAAAAAAATTTATTCAGAATTTGTTTTTAATAACTCTTAAACACATAAAATAATTGAAAATAAAAAAAACAAGAATGAAAAAACGTATTTAACAAGTTGTGTATATGCGTGAATGAAAAAAATAGAAGAAAAAAATAATTTGAAAAATTATGATTTTTTTTTATGGACAATTTAATTTTTTTATAGGTAGAATAAATAAACTCTTTTTACTTAATGTATTTTAATAACTTCACATACAATGAAATTTTGCATTAAACAGAAGTAGTAATAGCAGGCATGTATGCGGCGGAAGTGACGTCACAGTCAACCTGAGCTTATTTCTGCCCCAACCGGAAGTTGCTTATTTCTGCCCATTATTATTACAAAAAGTTAAAAAAATTTTTATAAAAGAGAAATTTTTTTAACTTTTTGTTAAAAATTTGCTAGTTTTATAAAAATATTTCAAACTTTTTCACAAAATTTTCTATCTTTTAAGTTTTTAGTTTTAAGTTTCTATCTTTTAAGTAAGCTAATTACGTTTTTACAAAAAATTTCCTTTCTTAAGAAAAAATTTTAACTTTTTGTTAAAAATTTGCTATTTTATCAGAAAATGTTCATGTTTTTATAAAAAATTTCGTCTTTCAAGAAAAAAATTTAACTTTTTGTTAAAAAATTTCTATCTTTCAAGAAAAATATTTATGTTTTTACAAAAAATTTCTCTTTTAAGAAAATATTTTTACTTTTTGTGAAAAATTTGTTAGTTTTATAAAAATATTTAAGTTTTTTGCTAAAACCTCCTAGTTTTTCAGAGAATTTTATATATTTTTCTGAAACTTTTTGTATTAATTATTAAAGAGTGTAATTTTTTCTTGATAATATAAACTTTTTCACGTGTGAAAAATGATCAATAAAGACAAAATATATTTTAATAAATAACATTTCATTCAAAGTTTCATCCAACCACTTCTGCGAGCATACATCATATGTTTCTTAACAATTTTTTCTGAGAAATAGTTGTATTCCCACGTTCTATAACAAGTATGTTACACTTTATATTATGACTAATTGATAAAACGTGGATAAACCCCAAACGTCCTGGACAGACATTATCTTTGTAAACTTTTGTGAGGAATAGATATCATGTTCAAGTTCTGTAATCAGTATCATTTAAATATATACTTTCAAATAGAATGGCTATAGATAGTTTTTAAATTTACTAGTATTTTTCAAAATAAAGTAAGCTATTTGCATTATTATAATATTAAATAAAAATAAAATGAATATGTTTTGAACATAAATGAATTTATAGCGGCAAAAACTCCTTTTATGTGTTTCTTAGATTTAAATTAATTCATTTGTAATTTTAAAGAAATTTAATATATAATTGATAATATTATGCAAATATGTCATTATTCATTTTCTAATAGAAAATAAAATTAATTCAGATATTTTTTTCATGAGATTAAAAAATAAGTATTTTAATATAATAATTAAATTATATTAGTTGATAAATTATAAGTTTAAAGATGTTTATTAATGTATTTAAAAATATGTTTGAATAAACACCGTAGATATATTGTTATATATTAGTTTTTAATTAGATAATAATTTTTTTTTCATAAATGATTTTATAGAAAATTAATAAAATTTATATTTTTTAAATATCTATATTAATACGTGTTGGAGCTCTTGCAAAACTAAAAATTAGGTGAAATCAAAGGCATCTGTCCAGTTTTCTAACTATCAACCATTTATTGCTAATATCATATTCATTTTTTCATCATTAGTGTGATTGCGTAATAGATTAATTAAATCATAGATTATAGTTTTCTAAAAATATTTCAAACTTTTTATTAACATTTTCCAGTTTTCAGAAAAGATTTTTTTTTTTTTTTTTTTTTGTAAAATTTTTTTTTAACATTTCAGAAAATATTTCTTATTTTTATGAAATTTTTCTATCTTTTAGTAAAATATTTTTGATTTTTGTAAAAATTATCCTAGTTTTGTAAAAATATTTCAAACTTTTTATTAACATTTTCCAATTTTCAGAAAATATTTTATTATTGAGGGAAACTTTCAAAAATTTTTATTTTTGTAAAAATAATATCTAACTTTTAAGAAAATAATTTTATTTTAGTAAAAATTTTCTAGTTTTTCAAAGTAAAACCTTAAGTTTTTCCTCTGATCTCTGTACATTCACAGGATTCTGATTAACAAAACCAAGCCCACTGCTTTTCGTCGGACTAAGCGTAGGAGGTTTTTCGTGGTTTTCCTCTTCATATAACGTGGGCAGTCACAAAGTCCTCTTCGAAGACATGTATTGTTTCGAGATCTAGGAGTTCCCTTGTCTTCTGGGTTCAAAAATAACAAAACTACATTGATAGCCGTAAATTCAAACGAAGGTGATAAATATCTAATCTTATAAAATAACATTCATTGACTTAAAATTAATATGCCTTTAAGTCTGATACTTTTAATATTCACAGTAGACATACTTAATACAATTTTTATTTTATTATAGAATCAATTTATTTAAATGTATTCATTAATATTGATTAGGTTAATAATAATTAAAGTCTTATCAATTATATTTATAATAAAAAATAACTAAAATTAAGAGTTATTAATATATTTTCTTTTTAATATTTAAGTATAGATGGAGCCATTAGAATAAAAAGCATGTGCATGATATCATTTATTTATTATGTAATAATTAACACGTGTATGGTCAGTACCATTGCCATCCAGAGAAAATTATAATAGTATTAAGAGGGGCAGAAATAATTATTTAATAACTATCAAAGGTTAAGTGAATATCGATGAAACTGTAGTATGATATCGATATCAAACAGTTTTTATTTATACACGTGTTCAGAATACAAAAGTTTAGCTTATTAACACGTATCTAACCAAGCATTCGTGGGTCAGTGGTTATGATATCCAACTACTGACCCACGAAGGCTTTTTGATGGCGTGAGTTCGATCCTCAGCCTTAATTATATTTAATAAATAATATTAAAACAGATTTAAATATTAAAATAGATTTAAAGTTATTTTATTCCCACATAGATGGCGCCACTAGATCAAAAGCATGATATCATTTATGTGTTATGTAATAAAAGATGACGTCATAACTTCATAATATACAATATCTCCCCAAATAACAAAGCTTCTAAGTGTTGCCATCCTTAAAAACTAATATTAAAAATAATAAGTGTTGCCACCCTCAAAAACTAATAAATTAAATAATATTTAAAAAACGAAACTAAATTAAAAACAGAAACCGAAACTAAAAATATATTAGGCTTAAGAAAAAAAGAAATAAGCTCCCCATGACGCTGCAGACGAAGTTTCAGGCGGGCAGAAATAAGCAAGCGGGCAGAAATAAGCAACTTCCGGTTTGTAGGTGGGCAGAAATAAGCAACTTCCGGTTTGTAGGTGGGCAGAAATAAGCAACTTCCGGTTGGGGCAGAAATAAGCTCAGGTTGACTGTGACGTCACTTCCGCCGCATACATGCCTGCTATTACTACTAACAGATAATGAATGTGTTAAAAAAATATTTAATCAAAGGAGGAGGATAAAATAATGATTCTAAGTTTAAAATTTAATCCTTAGTTGTTCTTAAAATAACTAAACATTTGTGTATTACTTTTCTGAAATAAATTTTTAAGGTGCTTTTATTCAAAGAATTATTCAAAATTATACTGTAATCACACAACTAAAAAATATTTGATTATATTTGATGGATTGCACTCCTTTGTTGATTGGCATTTATTTTTATACCCTTTTCATGATTATGCACTTACTCATTGATAAGACTTTACATGATTATGCATGATTATGCACTTACTCAGCACTTATGCTCATTGTTGATCTTTTATAAATTTAAGCGCTTTCTCAAGAGGTTTATTTTCTTAGAATAAAAATTATTTTGAATTTCACTATTCTGTGGTGCATTAGATTCCTTTCCTCTTTTCTTCTTTTTTTTGTTTGTTTGGGTTTACTTCCAATATGGAATCGACCGATGTAGTTACCTTACTGATCGATAGGGGGCTCCGTTGAAATGGTAGTTTTACACATTTTCCTCATGTATTTTTTACCGTCTTTTTATCAAATTTTGTTTAAATCATAATTTATCTTTATCAATTTTTTTTTATTTAATATATATTAAATTTTTTAAAAATTTATATCGATCAAAATGTTAGTGGTGCCATCTATTGATCTGTCAAGTAATTTCACATTTTAGTTAGGTGGCTCGCATATTGGGACAATATTTTTGATTGTTCCTGTGTTATTTTCTACTTTCGTTACTGCATCAGACGAAGTTTACCACCATAAATTTCGTAAGGTTGTCTAGCCAAACGCTAGATATTATTGGATTGATATTAAAACACGATTTTCATATCAATCCAATCTACAGGAAGGAGTCGCAAACTCATTGGAAACAATCCCAATCAGTGACGTAGATAGTGAGTTTGGGGTTAAAGCCCATCCAGAAATCATACTCAAGAATTAATTTAGCAGCTGACAAATTTGTAAAGAGATTTGATTAATAAAAAGCTGTTCCATAGAAATAAGAAACGTAAAAAGGGAAAAATAAATAAATAAAAGCAATGCAAAAAAATTTCTTATCTATCTAACAGAAAAGTACAAATGTTTCCAGTACTTGATACTTCAAACAACTACAGTACGCATCGAAATAGAAATTACATGACAAAGATTGAAAAAATATACAGCTATCCGAAAGCACAATAAATAAATAATGAAAATAAAATAAAATAAATTATTAAGAAATTATTAAGTGTCAGAGAGAAAACCAAAACCAAAAAATGAAACAATCAAGTTGGTTATGTATAGTTCGAAATGAAAATAAAAATTTAGTTCCAATTTTAATTTTCAAAAAAATATGTTAGTTGAGATCAAAATTACGCTTAGTAAACATTTTTAGCATTAAAAGATATTTTTATAGATCTTGTAGTTGTAATTGCAAACTTGGAAAACGTTTTTATCTCAATATTCCTTAAAAAAAAATGTCTAATTACTAAAGGGAAATCGTGTTCTTAGTATTTCCTTTCTTTCTTTTTTTTTTTTAATACCATGAAAAGAATGGTCAAAATATAAATATTTTGAAGTGAACCAAAATCTAACTATTTGAATCTAAAAATCTAAATATTTTGAAAGCGAAACAGTAAATATACAAAAGCAAGTGTTCGCACATGCGCAGAGACATCACCAATTACCTATATTGTAAACTAAAGAATTCCTTTAATAAGAAATAGTGGAGTAAAATTTTTTTCCTTTTTCTGTCAGTCAGAGTACACAGAGGAAGCGTGCAAGGTCAACAACCACAAAAACACGCTAGGTATTTTAGTTTTTAATACAAACATGATTGAATTAATTTTCTGTAACTTCAATACAAATATTATGAAGAGTATTACTTTATTGTATCAAGTTAAAATTAATATTATCATCATGGTAAAATCAATTTCGTGCAAATGTTATGAAAAAGGAAAAACGTAAATGCTTTTAGATTAAAATTAAAATTTAGAAGAAAAAAATTTAGATAAATATTAAATAAAGAAATTTATATTTCTCGATTGGATCTGCAAATGAAATTTTAAAAAATGAATAAATCATTAGTAACAAAGAAAATCAAATTAAAGAGAATTAAATATTAAGTAATATTAAATAAAACAGAAAGGAAGAAAATAATTATTAAAATGTTACTGTACAGTAGAATAATAAAATTTTTTAATTCAGTTAGTTAGTTTTAATTATTTAAAAACATCGGAGTAATAATGTATGCATTAAAAAATTACACGTAAAATGATTCATCTCATAACGGCTCAAAAAAGTAATTTAAATCGCTTATTAAAAATAATAAGAAAAATAATAGTTCATATATTTTATACAAAATTATTAATTACTTGTACTTCTGTGCATCCATAGTTTTGAATAAATGTTCCATTGCTCTTTTTTTATTTTTAAACATATTAAGTATTTACTGATATCTACTTTTGGAATTTATTTTTCAATAGAAAAAATCTTTTAAACCGTTTACTATATTTTCCCAAACATATGATTACTAAAATAAATAAATATATATATATTTTCATTTTACTTATTTTACAAATAAGAAAGAATGTATTAAATATTATATCATTTGAAACTATGTCATATTTTTATTTATTTATGATTTATTATTTTTTTAACCAATTGGGGTTTCCGAAAAAATGAAACAATTCTAGATTCTAAGAAAATAAATAGTAATTTAAGGAAACACTCTTTTGTTACTTTCATATATTTTTTCCTTAAATGATTATTATTATTTTGAGTAGAATGGTTACTTTTTAAACAAATTCATATTGATTTTAAAATAAAGAAAAGAAAGAAAGAAGAATAAAATGTTTAAGATTACCTCAAAGCTCAAACATTTAGTTCATGTGGACTTATCAGCAACTTATTTGTTCAAAATTATTTATTTTTCTCTATTTTAGATATTTATCTCATGAAACGAGATGCATACAAAACATAAACAAGCGTTTAATTAGAGTGCTGATACATTTTGCAATCATTTTCTAAAGTAAATAATGCATGGAATGAAATTATAAAACTATTGTTCCATGTTTCATTGCTTCACAACAGCTTAAATTTACTAACATAGCGTAATTTACTTATGTTATAAATATTTTAAAAACTCTTCATGATTAAACAACATGTAAATTTGGTTTAAATTAGCACTCAATGCGCCTCTCACAGTTCTGAGTAAGACTTCCGCTTTTCTTGATCAAACCCTGCATAGCACAGCACACACTAGACTATAAAACAGTTATGAAGTAAGTATTGAGAATAAAAGCTCATACTTGAAAACCATCAAGTATTCTAATTTTATTTACAATAGTGTATTTATAATAGCATATAGTAAAAACATAAAAGCAAATATAAATAAAAAGAAATTACCACGAATTTTCGGAAATATTGGAAATTTATTTAGTGCCGTGGGTGAACTAGCAGTTCATTGAATAACATTAAAATTGTGATATGGCGTATTTTCACGTAGCTTCTCGCAATTTTCTTTTTCTTTCCGAATTTCTTTTTGAGCGATATTTGCGCATTCGAACAATAACAGACTGTTAAGAACCCAGCTTCAAATAGACGCATAGCAGCAAAGGCAATGTGAACTCTCAAAACTCTTTCACTTTCATAACTTGGACATCCAAAAGTCAATTTTAAAAAAAATGTTGATGCTTTTTCCTTTGAAACGAAGCAGATTACGATTAAGGAAATAATATTATAGTTGAAATTGTATGGATTTCGCTTCCCCCCTTAGATTACTTCGGCACTTTAAAGCATACGCTTTAGAAGCACCTGCACTAACACATTTGATGCTTATTAATTTTTTACTACTTGAAACGCATCGCGGGGGCCTGTGGCGCAACGGATAACGCGCCTGACTACGGATCAGGAGATTCCAGGTTCGAATCCTGGCAGGCTCGGGTCATAGTTCTTTTGAAATTAAAAGGGGAATATTTTTTTTTTCAATATTATTTCAAAGAAAAGAATGACTGTATGGGGATTAACAAAACTGAATACAGACCATTGTCCGTTTCTGTATAATAATAATCAAAGAATTCTCAGTTGGTAGTTTATTATCAATTGTATATAAATTTTAAAAAATGTATGTACATATTTGGTCTCATTATCATAAAATATAAATATTTTGTCTTGAATTTCCCTTTATTACTCTTTGTCTGGAGTGATACATATTTAAATTTCATTAGTTGTTGCTTTTAGCTCTGAAAGAGTTTGTTTTTATGCAAAGCACATTTTTAATAATATCTTTTAAAAATATTTTTTAAGGAAATTCAATACACTAAAATCTTAACTATAATCGACGAATATAGAAATAGATGGCGCCAAGAAAAAAAAATTATGAATATAGTTTCCATAAAATTTGTTTCTTAAGGGTTTTATGAAGGGTCGTAATAGGTTTAATTGCCTTCTCTTAAGGCCATAACTAACTATAAAACAGAAAAGGCCTTCATTTATTTACTTACTTTTTCTTAACTTAAGTTTGGATTATCAATTAAATAAAAATGAAATAAAAAATATTCCACATTTTACAAATTAATGGTGATACAATGTAATAAATGTATATGAAAATGTCGCACTTGTTGAATAGCATTGACTAACTCTTTCATCTTTTTTGTATATCACTAAAATCTTTTTTTTTTTTCTTTTTATGGAAACACTTAATCAAATGGAAACAATTTCTGTTCAATATTAATTGACTATAAATATTTATTAATTAGATGACTATTAATTAAAATATAAACAGTTGATTTATATTATTGCAATTATTGATGAAAAAATGTAATAAAGATAAGTGGAAATATTGAAATTATTGATGCAATATACAAGTATTAAATAATATTATACACTTACCATGTTCTTGCTAGTTTCACTGTTTGACAATTCAGTAGTCTTCGACTTCTTCTTTTCCAGCTCTTCTGGGTGATTTTTGGCTTTCTCTGCAATAGAATTCCTCGTCACTCTCAATTCAGTAGTCTATCGTGCATATTTATTAACTTTCTGACATTTATTATTAATTTTAAGGCCCTTTCCTGAATTTCCTATTTGTCAACAGATTTTTTTTTTTTTTAATGGACAAACCTTGGGTGAGAAATTACTGTTTAGAGGTAAGTTGGTTACATAGTCGTTGTTCAAATATTTTTACAAATTTGTATTTTTGGTAACTTTTTTCGATTATTTATGAAAAACAATGGGGTAAAACAATACCGATTTCTTTTCTATATAATATTCCATTTTTAATAGAAATGGAATTTTTTTACTTTGAAAAAATGAAATAAAGAAATAAATTAAAATCCAAATGGAAAGAAAAAATTGAAAGGAAAATTGAATGGAATAGAATGGAAACTAAAAACATTTTTTAAAAAAAGGTTTCAAATGTTATTTTTGATTTAGATTAAAAAATTAAAAAAAAAAGGGTTTTCTACAACCTTAGAAACAATTTTGGCTAAAAAATGATCTTTGTTATTGTGACTATTTGTAGTTAGCTTGACATTTTAATCGTTTAAATTCTGTCAGTGTTGTTTTCCAAAAGCGAAATGTATTTTACGAAACACGAAAAAAAAAAACATATCATGCTATTTTCAAATACAATCATGCTATCTTCCTATTTTCGTATATTGGATAAGACTGAATGTTTAGACTTACGTACTTTTGTTTTGTAAGAAAGTACCAAAAAAGTAGTTCATAAAAGCGAAAGAATATTGATCTCTCTATATGTTTAAAGTTTTCAGTTCTGTTACCCCAGCCCTTCAATTCTGTTTTTCTCCTTTGTACTGATATTCATGGTAAAACTACAGAAAAGATGACTATGAAATTGAGATTTTATTTCAGCTCTCAGTTGCTGTTATATTCCCCGGAGACATCTCTGTGATATTTTTAAATTCAATTTATTTTTCAGGAGTCATCATAAGACCATTCAATTTTTTTCAAACGTAGCGAATTGGAATAATTTTGATTTTATGTACAAATACCATAAAAACTAATTGTAATTTCCATAACTCCAATTGCTAATGATCTAATAATATTAAAGTAAACAATTATTCATTTCTTTTTCTTTGGAATTGTTTGATTTCTGAACTTTTTATCATGATCTTTACCTATTAAAAGATGCGCTTTTTATTTTCATTAGTTGTAATATTTCGGTTACAATTCAAAGAAAACCAGGAAATACTTTACAATTAAAATGCAAATACTAAATACATCTTACTCGAATTAAAAACTTTACAAAATTCTAATTTAATATTTATTTTAAAAAAATGATATATACTATATATCGCTGTGTATAAGTCGACTTTTTAAACACGCAAAATTTTACGATAATCAGAAGTTCGACTTATACACCAATAATAAAATCGGACATTAGTTGATCGTCAAATATCGATGCATTATGAACAATGAGGTAGATATAAATAACTCTGCATCAATTTACCAATTATAAAAACAGTTTTTAATACCGTATATGCAATTAAATTTGAATTTTTTTCTTTTTCTTTTTATTATATTTTCTTTATATATAAAGATTTTCTTACAAACAATACTCTAAATTACTTTAAGAAATAGAAATTATGAATAAGAAAAGTTAATATAATTTATTCAAGAGTATTTCAAAAATATAACACAATAAAAAGTTCAAAATTCCACAATTTTTAAAAGATTTTATAATAAAATAGAAAAAAAAAATTCCTGCAAAAACAATTTTTAATATCAATTTTTCAAAACAATTTTTACAAAACAATTTCTAATATTAATTTTTCAAAACATTTTTTTCAAAAACAATTTATTCAAAAACAATTTTTAATATGCTATATACAATAAAATTTTAATTTTTTGCATTTTCTCTTATCATATTTTCCTAATATATAAAGATTTTTTAGAAACGATACTCTAAATTACGTTAAGGAAAAAAAAGTGTAAGAATAGGTAAAGTTAATATAATTTATTCAAGAGTATTCAAAAAATATAAGACAATAAAAACTTTTGAAATATACTATAGGGCTAAATTTTAAAAAATTTAGAACATCATTTGTGTGGGATTCAATAACATTAGTAGTGCCGTCTTACGGATCCCACGAAGCGATAGATTCTATTTCACCCTCATCTGCTAAGTACCACGAAAAATCGTCTTCACCCCCATTCAAAAAATTCGAAATTCCACAATTTTTAAAAGAATTTATAGTAAAATAGAAATTTTCATATTTGGTTTCTTCTGCGTTCTACTTATACACCCAACATACACCAATAGGGGGTCGACTTATACACCAAAATATACGACAAATAAATTTTGAAAAGTATGAAAGTACTTTTAGAATGTATTGTCGAGTACTGTCTACAAAGAGTCACGTGAAGCTGTATTGAACAGGGATAAAAAATAAGTGTGGATGAAACCGCACAATAAAGAACTCCCTATGAGGGTTTCAAAAGGTGATTTAAGAGAATAAGTTTGATAAGTGTCACCCCTATCATAAAACAGAGTTTTATTAACTCTAAAATTTTATAGCAGGCACCAAAATTTAATATCTGAAACTGTAATTCACACATATCACAAATAATAATAAAAAGAATTATAATTAGCAAATTCAGTTGCTGGAGAAACAAAGGAACGCATTATTATTTACTTATTTTTTTCATTTCAAAATCGCATAATTACTTTATTTAATTGAAAAGTCGCATATTCTCCAACACACCACTACAAAGCAACACCATGTAAAGTAGAGACATAAAAATCCTGGGCTTCTTGTTTGTTCATCTAAAAAATGCATGTAGTGTAACTATACGCTGTAAAAATTGTGATGTTCTATCTATCTCTACAAATTTGATGTTGAACAACTCAAACGATTGTCTAAATGAAACACTTTATTTCCAATTAAAACTAAATCGAGCTTTCATATACAATTTAAAAAGTGTAGTAAAGAGGATGCCATTAGAAACTTTTCGTTGCTAATATTTTTCATCTCCCTCAGTAACTTAAAATTTAGAGTATAGGAAAAGTGATTTCAGGCAAACCTAGAATAAGTTTCAAATGCTGAAAGAAAAAAGAATTCGAAATATCAAAATGCAAGCAAATTGTTGGAAGAGAAATGTCCCATTGCGTAATCCTAAGTTATCTTTTCTTAAATTCATTTTCATTTTGATATTTTGAATTTTTTTTTACAGTATTTGAAACTTCATGCCTTACTCTAGGTTTTCCTGAACTTACTTCTTCTTTCTTTTAAATTATAGAGGGCGAATGAAAATTTACGATGAAAAGTTTCTCTCGTGGAATAGTGTCCTCTTAAATCTAAAACACTTACAATAGAAGTACGCTAAACACACATGAATTCACGTCAGACGTTATATATCTTCGCTACCGAAAACAACACTGTTAAGAGCACTTTTTATACTGTCTGTAATCGATTACGAGTTGGCATGAGTTTGTTGATATCATTAATGCTGCTTTGCATAAACAAAAACAAAAGTTTGCCGCAAAATTATTTTAATTGTGTATTTTTTTAATAGTGTAATAAGGATACTTATATTTTAATTTCTAAGTCTCAGTAAATTACATTATATAATTTTATAATGTATTACTCGCACGAATTTGTCTTAATTTTCTCTTCGTACTATTTGTATCTTTGACTTGCAAACTAATTTTATTTTAAAAGTTACTGTATATACGAAACCCACTTAACGATTCTTACTTTATATTGTTTTGTAAGAATTTTACTGATTGTTTTGTAGTATATGTATCTTATTTTACTGTAATTACAAATATTAGTGTCACTGAATAACGAAAGTGGTGGCAGCTATTTTACTCCAACTAGTGTAAAAGACCATGCTTGGTGTTTCAGGAACTGTCCTTTGTTCTAAAAAGCTTAGGTATAAAGTAGTTGCCACGATTTTCGGTGTCGAGCTACTCTAAAATTCTTTACAGCGCATAAAATATGATGAATCAAAAATAAAATTTGGTTTCTATAGATATTTTCTCACCATATTAGCTTCTAGTATCTGAGTCATTGCCCGTATGATGCAAACATTGAATGTTATTGTAAGAAGAAGGGAGAAAAAAAGAGGCCAGAATAGCTTAAATGGTAGAGCGCTGGATCCCCATTCGCGAGAACTGGAGTTCGAATCCAGCCGGCTGAAGAGTCCCCGTTTAATAAATGGTGACTGGTGTGCGCGATAATTCTGTCGGGTATCGAAATCCTCCCTGTTTCCGTAACAAATTTTACTTCTGGTTAAACTGGATAGGATATTGATCATTCTTTGGTTTAGGTCGAAATTACGATCTGTGTAGATGAATGAATGGATGTATGAATGGGTCCACCGTATAAATGGATATGACGTAAGGGTGTGGCAGAAGCCAAAGTCTTGAAAATAGATGGCGCCACTGGAAAACAGCAACAAGCGCAACCCCGTGCCTTAATGGCCTGCATAACAACAAAAACAATAGAAATGAAAAAAATTCTTAAAAAGTAAGAAAGAAAAAAAAGAGAATAATATCAATGGAGTATCTCGGAAAGAATAAAACCCGTTTTTTAAGGAGAAAAAAAAACTAAAAGCTAGTATATTACAACAGTGAAATATTGTAATGTTTTTAAATGTTAACTTGTTCTTTAAATCTACCAGTGTGAAAGTGGAGACTTGTACACCAATATATTTTAAATAGAAATAAAAGTGTTTTGATTGCAAGGATAACCTGGATAAATACACAAGTGGGCGACCTTTGTGCTAAAAATAATATATTTTTGTGCTCTTTAACGTTGTTTACCTTAGTTTGATAACCTGGATAGCTAATAAATATTTCGACAGTTAAAATTTTTTCAACATTATTATCCACTCTCTTTGCTAAATCGAGGGCCTGTGGCGCAACGGATAACGCGCCTGACTACGGATCAGGAGATTCCAGGTTCGAATCCTGGCAGGCTCGTGTTCTTTTACTTTTTAAATGTATGCTACATAATGATAAATTAGAAACAACTCTAACACGAGAAGAGAGATACATTACGTGTTTGAAATAAAACGAAAATTAAATAATAATAACTTCAGAGATTAGTCCAATTAAACAAATGATCTTCTTTTTATTGAATTTGTTTTCTATAATGATGACTAAGTATGTGGTCTAACTATGTCTACCTCTGTTCTGTTTAATAGGCAAGAAAAAACTCACCCCTAGAAAAAAAGATTGAGATAGATAAAGAGTTCCTTTCCGATCGCATTGGAAAACTGAGTCAGAATTTAAAGTAATTGTATCTCGAATCCAATTAAATATCGTTTTAAAAATTCAATAAGCATTAATTTGAAGTTAACGGAAATAAACTTAATACATTCCTACTTTTTAACTAAATGATTAGATACAGCAATACCTTACAATTCGAAACTTTTCCGATCATTATTAAATAAAATAATAAATAATAAAATAATAGAAAATGAAATAATAAAAAATAAAATAATGAAAAATAAAATAATAAAAAATAAAATAATGAAAAATAAAATAATAAAAAATAATTGATGTATTGTAAAAGTTATTTTTTCCATGAAATTATCTTTGGATAAACGAATTTTAGAATAGTGTGTAAAAAATTTTGGATTCGTTTAAAAAGTTTTCGTTTAAAAAATAAAATTAATATTAAGGGATCTAAACTTTTGCGGTCTGTTTACCAAACCATTGGGACAATATTTTCCAGATAGCAGCTACCCCCTATATCTAAAAGGTATGTTTATTCCGAGAAAGTATGTTTTTGTGTCTGATTTCGTAACTAAAAACATCATATTCATGAATTAATTAGCATATTTGAGGTCACCCCCTAGAACCATTAACACCGAGACCTAGAACGTGTAAATCGAATAATTTAATCAAAAGTTTTCCAAGGTCTTTTTTTTTTTTTTTTTTTTTTTTTTTTTTTTTTCTTAATTCTTTCGTCCTGTACTTTTACATAAGTATGTAATACGAAACCTGCATTCCGTAGACTGCTGCTTTGTTCCGCACTTATTTATTTAGTATTATTTTTTTTCGTCATTCATTTTATGCATTGAAAAGTAAACTAATTATAAATGGTTCCTGCAAATGAGACTGCTTTTTGAAACTAATATTTTTCGTGTCCAACTCAATCAATAATATTTTTGACAGAAAAAAAAAATAATTAGCATCCTTCTCTTAAAAAAATGATCGGAGAGCAGTAGCGATTTGAGGAGCTTGTGTTCAAATATGCTATTAGGACCCTAATTAGCATTTTCTTTTACAAATTCATTTTGTAATCTTGTAATTTAATAAATTCAAAAATAATCATTTATCTTATAATTACAGTTTCTAAATAATGTAACATTTTTAATTAAGTATGCATTTATGTATTTTAATTTAATAATTTGGAATTGTTGCGGCTACTGTAGACGGTATGGACTGTAAGGCGAGGACCGTACATAAATTGTAGTGCCAGGGTATAAGTAGGAGTAAATAAGTAATTTAATAAGTTATGCTAACAATGAAGAGAATTGTTATGAATAAGTGCAATATTTTATAATATTTTACTAATCTCTGATTAGAATCATATCCTATAAGCAATTCGAAGGTGTTATTTACGCCACAGTGAAAGGAAAAGGAGTGAGATTCTTTTTTTATGCAGCATATTTGATTAACTTCTTCGTTAAAAAATAAATAAATAAAAATGAGTGTCACTCATGCGCAAATTTGATTTGAAAAGTATGGAACGAACGAGTTTTGCCCAGAACTTTTAACTCTCTTTTTCCTGAAAGAATATAAAAAAAGAAAGATAAAGAATGGGGGGGAGGGGGAAACAGACGATAAAAGTAATAAATAAATAAAGCGAGAAGGTGAAATAGAAGAATAGCTCTCTGTAAATCGTCACGCTGTGCACACCTTCCAGGAAAGATTGGAAATGCGAGGCGCGTCCAGAAAACGATCCATCCGCCGAAATAAATCAACACATTTTGATTTGCGCTGAAGATAGCTGGGGAAAGAGGTTAAAGTGATGAATTTGAAGGTTGTTTATTCTTCTTTTTCAAACAGACGTCAGACTAGACAAGATAAACAAACTGAGAAAGTGATGCTTTCATATAATGAAAAGTTTCTCACGTTGCGACATCTAAATGATGAAATTATACATCTGATTTAAGTTTACTGATTAAGAGGTAATTTCGATGTATGTTCAGAAAATCAATTAAAAAGATAAGTCCTCCCCCTGTTCAATTAAAATTAAACAATTATAAAATTACTGAAAGAATGAATTTAGAGGTATCCTTGGTTTTTTTAGTTAAGATTTTTGATTTTCGTTTGCTTGAATTGCTTTTAAGTTTTTAACAAACTTTTGGGGATACGCAATTATTCAGCCTAATAGAACTTAGTGGCATTTAGAACTTACGAAAAATTTAAAAATATAAATTTAGAGCTAAAAAATCTAAAGCAGTTAGCAATTTTGGATAAATCATTTAACCCTTTGACGCAGATGAGACATCGATGTCTCTTTTACATAATGTTTTTCTGGTGCTCTAATTACACGCAAATACATATTTCGGTATTTTTTTAATTATAAAAACAGACTACCAGTTACTTAAAAAAAAATCTGTTAGATCACCGGAATTATATTTGTATAGTAAAATGTAAAATCCAAAAAGTAGTTTGAAAAAATGTTTTATCATTCTTATTCAAAAACTTATCAATAATTGATTTTGTAAATTAACGAAATTTCAATGATGAATAATTGTTTCTCTTAGATCCTAATAGCTGCAAATAAGATCAAATTAGAAAAAAATATTCTTTGGAAGTGAGTAGTGTTTAGAAGATTTTACTTTTCTAAAAAAAAAATTAAAAAAAATTAAAAAAAAATTAAAAAAAAGTGCAGCGTTGCATTATTTTATAACTATAAATTATAAATATAATACTTTTCACTTTTTTTGACCTAAATTGATACAAACTAATGAAAAAAGTATGAAAAATATGTTTAATAAAAATTCTATGTCAAAGTGGTAGTACCAGCTTTGAGATTTTTTAAAAAGATTCTTTGTTATTGAATATTATTGTTTTAAATACTGTTCATATTAAAATACTGTGACAATAACGTTACTGTTCTATAATATTATACAGGTAATGCAAAAGCTCGAGTATTAAGGGGACCAAAAAGTAATGTTGTTACGGCGCACTAAATTTTCGTTAGTCTTAAAAACCAATTCATCCCTCCCCCGATCCATTTAGATTCATTTTCGATCCGGCATTGAAAAGGTTGTGGCTAACGAGGGTGAATACATTATTGATTAAAAATAAAATCTTGATAACTAATATCTAATGCACCGAAACGACATTACTTTCCGGTCCAGCTAATATTTATAAAAATAAAAAAAATAATAAGTACAAAAAAAAAATAGACACATGTATAATATTAAACTAACTTTCAAAAAAAAAAACTGATCGCAGAATTGAATTAGCATAATTTTGTCAGAAGAGATTAATAAAGTATATAAAATATCGCGTGGTTTTGTCTGATTGGTTAACGGCCTTGTATTTCAAATTTTTTTAAAAAAATTACTTGCATTACTGTTTAAAATACTGCTCATATTAAAATACGACTCATATTAAAGTACTTTGACTATAACGTTACTGTCTTATAAAATTATAAAGATAATGCAAAAACTAAAATATTTATTAAAACTCAAATACAGAGATATGTACAATATTAAACTAACTGAGTTCAAACTTACTAACTCAACTAAAGTCAAATTCTTGTTGATTAACATCTTTGTATTTTCATACGCTTTAACAATTTCGTTGCCGATCAGGCTATATCACGAAATTCTTGCCGTGGTAACAATATGCATATATTACCATTCAACTACTTTGTGCAGAAAACATGTTTTCTCTGGACAAAATAGAATTATTGAAATATTATTAATATTTATTAAAATAAACTAAATGTGAATTTGAAAAACTTAACTGTTCGTTAAAATAAGAAAATGTAACTTAGATTTTATCTTTAAAGATTGCCTGTCTTCAATGATAGATATAGTTTAACCATCTACGCTCGACTGGCAATGAACGTGTTAAAAGATACTAGAGTACGGTGAATATATAATATGCAATTCTGTAAAAATTAAAAAAAAAAAAAAAGTTTCATCTTGTGGAAGTATTGAAAACTTGTAAAGTACGTACGTATCTGTAAACAATGCGTCCTTACAACACGTTACACTAATTAGATTCAAATTTTTACATCAATAGGTAATTTAGGCTGCGATTATAGTTCAAGAATCAATTGGGAAATATGATGATAAGTCAGATTTTTCATATTGTTCAGGTTACATGGTGAAAAACACCATGTAAGCAACAAAATGTTTTTGTTGGGTGCCTACTAAACTAACTACTAAACTCAGTGGCGCGACAGCCTATAGAGGGCCAAGACCTACAGTGCCCATCTCAGGTTTCTTGACCTTGGGCTCTGGGGTGCAGGAGCAGATTTTCCGTTTTTGGTGGTCAGCCGAACGCGAAACCCCCAGTGTTTAGTTCCCAAGCATGCTTGGTACTCATTTATCGACCCACTGAAGGGATGAAAGGCTGAGTCAACCTTGCCCGGCCCGAGGATCAAGCCCAGGACCTGTGGCACAGGAGCGCGAAGCGCTACCACTCAGCCACCTGGCGTGAGTATTTGTTGAGTGCCATCTAGTGGAAATTCTAGAGGTTTGTAAAATACCTATCTGGAAACAATATTTAAGAGCAGTTAGATGTAAAAATGTCACTCTTGGAAAAAATGTGGGATATTAACCCAATCATTTCATTCTGCCATGCCTGTACAGATAAATTTTGATACGATCATTGATTGCATGTCAGACATCATTGACTTAAATTTTCTCCCAAAAAATAATTCTAAGTTTTAATTATTTTTTTATCTAGATCAAAAATGGCACAACTCAAAATTACTAATGCATTATCAAATGGAATTAACTCGCACGTAGCAAAGCTAACTACTGTTTGATCTTCGAACTAAAACATAATTATTTGTCTCACTCTTGTTTAAATAAGGTTGCTTTCCACACTCGTGGAAGAGAAAGAGTTTTTCCGCATCACTCGTTATTTCATTTTATAACCGGCGCTGAACTTCCGACCCACTTTTGACCCACTGTCAATGTTTAACCCCGTAACCTTTGAATTTTGAACTGAAACTTACTTGAACCTCTATGAAACCACAAAAATCTCCCACGGTTAGCCCGATGTCAAGAGGATTTGAGTCCATGATCCATCTATTACCGAGGATAGTTTACATTGCACATTCTGTAAAAATACATAAATAATAACAACAATAAAAAGAAAGAAAGGAAAAAAAAGAAAATTGCCATTTCTTCCCTTTCTTCACGCCTTGTAACTTTTTTCTTTCATTTGTAGATATGAGCGAGAAATAAATATTACGGATAACTTATTAATAAAAAAAAAAGGATATTAAACCAAGAAAAGAAAAAAGATATTAAATAAAAGAAAATAAAGTTCTTCCATTTAAAGTTATCTAACAAATAAGATCTTTTCAATTCCGCAATTTTTTTTTCTTTCACTTTTCTTGACCAATAAATTTTATTTGTTAAGACAACTTAGATTTGTTTCTTTCCAATTAAGTATAGAACTTAGATAACTGAACCTGATATTTGACCTTATAGGGTTATAGAAAATTCCACAAATTGCAGTCGTTAACATGAGGTGTGTTTTTTCTTTCTTTCTTTATCTTTTCCAGTGGCGGAATTAATAAAGGAAGACATTCGAAAATATCTCACGAACAATATAAAAATAAAGATTAACTATAAAAATAATTTTTTTCTAACAAATTATTGAGAATTGCAAAACAATCTTTTGCTGTCATTTGTAACTTACAAGTACTTATTACATATACAAATCCACTGATTGGTAAATTTTACAGGGTGTTAAGGCAGGGTATAAATGTAAAAAAAAAGTACATAACCATATTTTAGATAAGAATGCGTGTGCGGAAATACAGCGTTAAACCAACAGAGGGCGCTGGTCATCGCTCTTTCGAGCAGCTGTTGTAAACTGCAATTGATTGTAAACAGTTTGACTTAGTATAAAAATGCAGACAGGCCCTGATTATCGCCTAAGCCCAATAGGTATGGGCCTAGGGCCCACAATTTCTGAGGGTCCTCAAAAATTAGTAAAAAGTTAATGAAAGGTGGGCTAGCTTTGTGTTGGTTTAAGTATTAAATAAAAATATAATTCCGCTAATCAGCGGTTTTTAGCAAAAACCACTGATTTAAATTGTTTTTGGCCACCAAACTATTTTTATTTTGACATAACATTATTTTGTTGTTTTATATTTTGCTCTAATTTATAGATACGTAAACTTTATCTCAGAAAAATAATCTTCAATTGTCTGCTTTCAAACTTTCTTAGAATGTTTCTCTTGGATCATGCAGCTCAATAGATTCTTTTCCATTGTTAGGACTACTCTTCAGTAATTTAATTTCAAAATATTTTGTAAGGGGCCCCTGAAAATTTGGAGGGCCTTGGGCCTGAATTTGTCTTGCGAAGATGCAACTTAATGCAGATGCGAAGATGCAACTTAAAAGCTCCAGCATGTAAAGCAGCATTAATCAGAAGAAAGTAAACATTCAAGTTAGCCAAAAGTAAACAATGATTTATCTGTAGTTTATTAGCTGTGAATCTCGTATTCCTTTTGGACCTTTTCCTACACCTTATCTTTGACCGTTTGCATGCTATAACGCGTCATATACGTTAAAATTATATTATATCCGTCGTTGAACAGCCGACCCAATTTTTTTGGGTTTACGACTACTGATGTAGTCTACGTAGCCTTGTAATTTTGAACCAATCCAGAAGACAAGGAAACTCCTGGATCAGTAACCCGAGAGGTATTGATTTGTTATGGGAACATGGAGGACTTTGCGACTCGACAGATTTAACGGGCTTCAGTCACCATTTACTTCACGGGGAATCTTCGGTCGGCGGAGTTAAAATTATAGAACAGACGGCTAATAATAACTTATGACGCGTCCCCTAGGACAGTGTTCCCCAACCTTTTTATCAAAGCGGACCTGTCAACGTTTGATAATTTTACCGTGGCCCGATGGGGAGGGGGGGGCCTTGATTGTTTATATTTTAGATTATTTTGATTTATTAATTTTAATTTAATTGTATTTAAACATGCCCTCAAAATAAAATACAGTTACACCAAAAAATAAATATAAAGTGATTTAACATTTCAACTTACTAGAACGTTAAATCAATAACCCTAAGCTTGCTTCTTTGCAATGAGACGGTTCCATCAGGGGGTGATCGGAGACACTGACACCCGAAGTGTGTTGCTTATGTCCAGTTTATTCCGTTGCTTTGTTTTGGTTGCTGTTACTGTTCTTCATTAGTTCCAATGTAAATTTCGAGGCCGCGCTTTCGTGTTTTATTTATGATATTTAAAGTTATGAGTTATGATGATTGATTTTTTTTATTAAAACTAATTGAAAGAAAAAATAGTTGCGGTGGTTTTCCTCCTTTTTTTTTTTTTTTTTTTTAAACATTAAAAAATTTATGTCACTACCTTCGGGGACCCCTTTTTTTTAAATAAATAAAATTTTAATGAAACACGCATATTTTTAATTTAATTTGGGGTATAAACCTAGGAATTTAAATTCAGTTTCAATGAAATGGGCTTCCCGGTAGCATTGGATCCGCGGACCGGGGTTTGGGGAACACTGCCCTAAGACGCGCGGTTCTCCAGCGAAAAAAAAAAAGGAATAGTAAGACACCAGTCTGATCAATCTGATGAATCTAAACCTATCTGTTGCATTCTAGTTACAGTCATGTCTTTTTGCGATCATTTAAATTAATCCTACTTCTCACGTGCGTAAAAATATTCTAATAATTAAGATGCGTTTAATTTATTTTTTAGCTGCATGCATTTTTTTAATGATGGCTTCTTTTGTCTACTAGTTATATTTATTTATTAAAAAAAAGTACATAATTTGTGCAGTTTTAAGTTTTAAGCATGTGTTGCTACAATCGATGTTTCATTTGGCAGTTTGTAGAACAATTTGTCCCATTTTTGTGGACATATATTTTGTTCTTGATTGCGGATTTGATACATAGCTTATAAATCAATATTGGAACAATTTAGGAAAGTGTAGTAGTAATAAGGAAATATAAAAACTTTTTCCTTAAATTTCTAAAATGCTGATTTGAAATTTTTGTTGGATAAAAAAATCTCTGCTTTTTTTTTTTTTTTTTTTTTTTTTTTTTTTTTTTTTACAGCCAGGGGGTGTGGTTTTTGAGAACTGAATCTTTCATGTCATACGACTATCTTTTCAATGTCTAAATATTAATTGAATATAAATGCTATATTTTATCTTTTATTACTCTTTGTTTCTCAGATTTCATTTTCACTTGGTGTAACCATCATCAACTGAGGGAGAAGTCTTATCCTTCCTCACAGCTTGTAAAAATGTTCTATCAAAATGCATCTTTAAATTACTCTATTGCTTAAAAGGATGCTTATTTAATGATATTAGTTTAACTCATTCACAGATTAATCAATATCAAAGAATTTATTTTCAGTCATCGAACTCATTGCCTTGAAAAGGTGAGATTTACTGCATTTTTCCTATCAATTTTAATCATCAATTAATTAAGTTTTATGTTCCCTTTAACTATCCACGTGTAAAAGTTCGTAAAAATAGAATTTGAAATAAATTTAAAAACTGATTTTTTAAGGTGATCTTAGAATTACTCTTCGTTCAACGCTGTCCTTGCAGTCTCTCAGAGCATAAGAAATTACATTAGGAAAAATAATTTTTACACTAAGAGAGAGAGAGAGAAAGAAAGAGAGAGAGAGACGAAAAATTCTACATAGTTCAATAAATTACAACAAGTATATCTGACATTGATTTTTAAAATCATTGCATTAGCAAATGTATCTGACATTGTTGCTTTCCAAAATAAAAAATTTCTTTTAACAAAACATTAAGAATTTATCATTTAAGAAGCATAAAAAAATCTACATAACGTAGAAAAAAAAGGCAAATATATCTGATATTGCCTTACGAAATGAAAAAAAAAAAAAAAATATTTATATATTTCCTAGTAAAATAAGAATAATGCATATGCAACTGATTTAAAGTTATTAACAAATCAAAGTGAAGACTGATTTTGCAGTAACAACTTTAAATTTGTAAATACGTTAAAAATGTTTTGAGTATACACATATTTAATGCATTTTTGGTTTCCCTATAAACGGCAGTTTTCAAATAGAAATTTTACAGTAATATTTGAAAGAAAAATTTAGAAAAAAAAACTTAATTCAGCAGTGAATCGATCGATAACTGTTAAAAACTATGGACATTGTTGAAATAAAATTTATCAAAAATTTAAATAAATATTTTAACAAATAAAGTAAATAACAGAATATTTTTTACAACAAATTTTAAAGGCTTTTGACACCTTCAAATTTGCTATTTTTTTAACGACTTTCAAAACCACTGTATTTCATTTAATGTATCATTTATTATAATCTATTTCGATATATTTCTTTACATAATTATTTCCTTAATTTATTATTTCATTATATTTCATAAAAAAAAATTTATTATTCATTTATTATTTCTGATATTATTTCATTAATATACTCAGTATATTTCAATTTTTTTTTCTTCAGAATTTACCTCTAAAATAACTGTATTTTTATTTAAAAAAATTTGATTTGCCCACGAAACGATCCCGGAAGAAAATAAAGTTAATATATTAAAACACCCCAAACATTTATGGTGGGGAAAAAGTGTGCTATTTCCTGCAGCTATGAGGTATCTGGATTATAGGCGGGAAAAAAAGTTCCACAGCTCGTGTTTAGTACACGTTCTAATCTCACACGCGTTCGAAAGAGAAAAAAAAATCAATAAAAAATTAAAGGGAAAAAAAGAAAGAAAAAACTAACGCTTTCTGAAGGGTGAAAAAAAGAAAAGAAGTATTTTGTAGGGGAAAAAAAAGTTTGCTACCTGGCAATTGAAAGACAGCTGATCATTTTAAGAATTGGTTACAGGGGATGCTTATGCACTCCCCCCTTTTCTTAAATATTCTTCACGGTTATGGGTCAGGTGAATAACTAGAAAAAAAAAGTAAAAAGAAAAAGAAAAAAGAATGGGATTTGTGTGAAGTAGGGAAAAGGAGAAGTTTCGTTCAGCGCTTTTACTACTGCTGTCTGTTAAGGTCACGGCAAGGTCAGAAGTTGACTTTCGTTTATCAGGAAATTGATACGGCTAAAAGTCACTTTTCAGGGGTCAAAACTTTCACTAACAGTCCAAGAAAAAAAATTATTTGATCACGTGTATTAAAAAAATAAGGTAGATAATAATATTTATTATAAATTAATCTTAATTACCAAAAATTAATACTTAATAACAGTAAAATAAAAAAATCTAATAATGCATTCGAAATAAAAAAACAGGCATTGCTAGGAAGTTAATTCTGAAATGAAGTTAATTCTTAAATATTAGGAAATTAATATGATTTAAAGTCTTCTTTCAAAGATCAACACTACACAAAATAAGTCTGTAAAATTAAGAAAATAATAATAGTAATAAAAAAAGTAAATCAATGAATAAAGTAGATAATTTTTAGCAGATAGATTTAAACGAGTAAGACGAGTAATAAAGATGACTTAAAGCAACAATTTCGTGAAATTTATAATGACTACGATTAAAGCAACCTTTTAGAAACTTTCACTAATGATGTGTGATAAAATCTCTAAAATTCTCAAAGATAAAAAAATATGGTAAAATTATAAAAAAAATATGTAATTTTATTAAAAATAAAAGAAATAGTAATACATTAAATGAAGATTATAATGAAATTGAAAGATTAATAAATTTTAAAATGTTATGTAAAAGCCGAGCAATATATAAATAAATGGATGAAAAATGAAATATAATCATGTTTCAATTTTGGCTCATTTCAAGTGAAATTGGCCGATGAAAAAATATTTTTGAAAAAAAAAAGTACTTGCTAAGGAAGGACTACGATAATTTTTTGGAGTATTTGGACTAAAGGGACGTAGATAAGGGAGCCATTTTTGAAATTTGACATTAATGAATAATGCAGGGAAAAAGAGAATGAAAAAAAAGTCTCTACTGTTAGGTTAAAAGCTTAGCGTTCTACTACTAACTAAGCTATCCCGTTTCGAAATTTAATATCCATATTTCAATTCGGCTTTACAATTTTCTACACTAGACAAAATAGTAATAATAATAAAAAGAAAAAGAATGTAACGCGTAAAGAAATCTCAAAAATCTACTATTATATATATTTAAATAAATAAATTTCATATTTTCACTGACGACGGATTTAATCGAGAAGATTTGATTCTAGTAAGCATTATATGTCTTAAACTTTAAACAAGATACAGTCGAACTCGTTTATAACGAGCTCGGATTTAACGAGAACTCGGATTTAACGAGGGAAACGAGAATATTTGGTTGGATCAATGTTAAGTCTATAGAACAGAAGTCGCTTTTAACGAGCAAGACCCGGTTTTAGCGAGCAATATTTTTCTGTCTGGCAATCTTTTTTCTCATCTTTTTAGTCTTTCTGTCTTATCTTTTTTTCAAAATGATATGAAATGCGCGAGTTAAAAGTAAGCTGACAAACTATTTTAAATATGAAGATTAATGAAAAAATAAATGTTTTGGTAAGAATCTTTTCCTTTATTTTTCTTTCCGTTTATATTTCCTTTCCTTTAAGACTGTAGCGCAACTAGAAATTTTTTGCTGGTTTGGGGGGAGGGGTTAGTTGTCACTAAATTAAGACAAATATTTAATTAAATTAATTAATGTAATTAAAGTAAGTAAGTATTAATTAAATTTTAAGTCAACTCAATCATTTGACCTCCAAGCCCCCCTCTTCTGGTTGCACGTCTGCCTTAAGGACCCGTTTATTACGAGCACTCGGATTTAACGAGTACATGTGACGGTCCCTTTGTGCTCGTTATAAACGAGTTCGACTGTATAAATAATACAAGGAACTTTAAAAAATGATTAAAAATAACACATTCGAACGAAAATCGGAGCCGTCCTATTACCGAAGCCTCTTGCTCTTCCGACTGCGCTAATAATTTGAAAAATCACAATTTATCATCTAAATTTTAGTTTAGTTTAAAAGTTCTTCTCTAATACGTAATTAAGTAATACTAAAAATTACAACACATAGATAAATAGTGAAAATTTAATGTTGTTAATTAATTAATATATTTCAGATATTGGCTATCACGAAAATTTGTCTTCAGTCTGCATTATAAATCTTAAACAATAATTAAAAACATCAATGAAATATTAAGTGCAAAAAGAATTAAAGAAACCCGCCTGAACAGCTACTCGAACTCCGGACGAAGAATTTCCCTTAAGTTTTCATGCACAGTTTGGAGGATTAGATTATTTACTTGTTTGTGTTTGCTTTTATGTCATTTGATTCATAAATCCTGATGCAACATTTGAAACTCATAAATATTTAGACAATGAAATGTTTAAAAAATGTATTTCATTCCAAAAAATGTTTCATAAGCATTTTTGGGTAAGTTTTAAATTGTAGTATTAATTTTGATCAAAAAATAAGAAACCTCAAGCTACAATTCGACACATACATTTAAATAATGATTGGTAATTAAATATGCGTAACTTGTATTAAATAAAGTAAATTTATCCATAGTGCAATGTTGTTTAGCTCGCGCAATGAACTTTATACGAAAGCAAGTTTTTTCCCCTCATTTTTAATTTAATAGCTTACAAATATAATCTCTGGAATTTTTTTTTTTTTTCAAAACTGCGCCTTTTGTAAATTATATCATTTTTCGTCTTTTTATCGTAGGTAACTAGCTTTTGTGGTGTATGGACTTCACAGAGCACTCATAAAATCATTTTCGCCAAGAAAGGTGAAGGTAAAAATAATTTGGGTAATGATAATTAAAAAAAAAAAAAAAATCTGTCTGGCAAAAGATACAGGAAAATTAAAGATAAAGATAATTTAGATAATGGTAAGTTTAAAAAAAATCCTGATTGCAAAAGATACAAGAAAATCAAAGACGAAGGTAATTTGGACAATGATAAGAAAAAAATCTTGCTTGTAAGAAATATAAGAACACAAATGACGAAGGAAATTTAGGCAATGAAGAATGTAAAAAAAAAAAAGCTATTTTGCAAAAGATGCAGGAAAATTTACAACAAAAATAATTTAGGTAATGATATTTTTTTTTAAAACAATAAATTTTGTCTTAACAAAAGTTAAGGGAAATTTAAAAACAAAGATAATTTAAGTGATGAAAAATTAAAAAAATCTATCTTACATTCAAAGGATGCAGGAAAAATTAAAGACAAAGATAATTAGGGAAAATATGAAGTTTAAAAAAAAAAACATGCAAAAGATAAAATTGAATAGATAAAATTATAGACGAAGGTAGTTTAGATAAAAATAAATTCAAAAAAATCTTTCTCACAAAAGGTATAATTAAAATATTCATCTTTAAACAATATTTACCCTTACTGGGTTAAAATAAAATAATTTATATCGGTGATGTTTGTGTTTTAATGGTGAAGGGTTCAAAAATTTTTATTTTGTAGAGAGCGAAATTTTGGCAATTATTTACCTAATTGTATTATGCAAAATAATAATTCCAATAAAGCATCTTAACCTCTTTAAAAAGTTCAATGGACTTTATTATGGTTCGCGTTAACCAGAATTAAAATATTTAATTGGAAGACTAATTTATTTAGTATCCATGTTTACTTTGGAGAGGGGTAAATTTCAATAAAACAATCATTTTTTTTTTTAATAAAATGATAGACAGATAGAAAAATCCACATACATATGTTAAGAAATACAGCTTTTCCGTTAAGCAGACTTCTAGGTTAAGAGGTCAATAGGAATTGTAATTAATAGCTTTAACAGTTTCGTTTGTTTAAAGTTATTATTACGATTATTTTAAGGCAATTCATTTTTACAAGCAGACTAATGAGTAATTTTCGAGTCTCAAAATTCGTAATTATTATTAGTAAAGGGGTTCAATTTTCGTCGCTTTTCCTTCTTTGCGTTGTCTTTGAATCTAAGGTAAGGTTAAGGACAGGTCAAGGTACAGGTAGGAAAGATGAATTAATTCTTGATATGTTTGATCTTGTTTCCGTCAAGGTTGTATATAAAGTGCAATTAATTTTAACGTTTTCATCAGTCTAATTATTATTTCATTAAACGTAAATTAAGACGTAGAACTTAATTCATTATTACCTCTTATTGAGCTTTAGAGAATGATTTCATGAAGTAAAAATTAATAATTTTTACTAAATGATAACTGGATTACAAACAGAATTTCAATAGAGATAAAATCATTATTACCTGGTGTTGAATTTTCGAGAATGTTTTTTCCTAGAAATAAATAATTTTTATTTGATAAAAATTGGATTATAATCGAAGGAGATATCGAAGATGATATCTGTAAACTCATTTGTGACATTAGGTCACAGCCTAATTTATAAATATCCTGTTTTTTTTAATCAATAATACTAATTCTTTTGACTTAATTTATAATTTTGTAATACATTTTTTATTTCATCATCTTTCTTTAGCCCCTTAAGCGGTAGCGCAATTTGGACATTCTCCCCCTAAAATTCCTTACCAGCTCCTTAAAGAGCCCCTTTCTTTCGAGAAGTTTCCACCCTTTTTTTTCTGAGAATTCCACTGGTCGTCGGCATCTTTCATCTCCGCGTGTTTGTTGTGTTTCTCAACCGTAACTTTTAACGTATAATCAATTTTTCGTCTCAACTCGTGATTTTTAGATAATTTAACTTTAACTTGCACAACATGCACTACAACTTCAACTTTCAGTTTTCGTATCTTATAAAAAGGAGGAGCGCGAAAGACGTATAGCTTTCGATAATTTGATGTGCAGATAACTTGCTGCCCTCCGCTTAACGGAGTTTTTAATATTTTTTTTTGCTCCCACCTCCCTAAGGTGGAGAAGCTTTTTTTTCGAAGGATGGCTTCCTTGCGCCATCTTTATTTGATGTTTGGCTTTGTTCTCTGAAAATAACTCATCTACCGCCATGTTAAAAATCTGCTGTCCTTGTCATTGTCGCTGATTGAATGCCTACTAAAAGAATGTTCCTGATAAATCGGATTAATGCCTACTAAAGATACCTCCTGCTTATAAATCTCCAGTTTTTTTAAGATGACCCTCTGACCAGCCACCGACAGTGATGGAAATCGTTCACAGTCATTTTCTAACTTCATGATAGGAATATCTCCTGCTTATTCCAGTTATCACTAGTTACCACAATATTAGGATGTTCCATTGATGATTCCTTACCTGAGGTGCCTCAACATGATGATTTGTTTAACTTGTTTTCCTCCAATAAAACCACAATGATTTTTTTAAAAAAAGAACTGGACTAATTCCTTTTTCACTAGCCAAGGATTTTTCAGGTTGTTTCATCCTAAACGGGATATCGTTTTTATGGAGAAGAAGGCATGTTTTTTTGAATATACTTGTTGTCTTCTGGAACGTATTTTTGAAGAAGAAAATTTACTATTTTTCTGGGTTAGCCATACTTCGTAAATGTACCACTAACTATGTTTCACCCGGCCATTAATTTTTTTAGTTTTTTTATTTTCTAAATTGTTATCATTTTTGCAACTTTTTCATTTTTATTCTATACCCAACCGTAACAGGGCATCTGGTGCCGTTCCGCTTTTCGGTTGGTGTATATAGTTTTTAATTATAATTATTTTGACCAGTGATTTCAAATTAAATTTTTTTTACTATGAGTAATGTAAGATATTATTATTCAATGTTTAATACAATTAATTTCAATAAATTTCTTTAAGTTTGGAGTAGGAAATGAATTGTTTATTTCAATAGTTTTTGATATAATAGCCAAATAAACAATAATAAATTATGCAATGTAATCAAATTTTTTTTAATACACTTTATGTTTTGATTAGTTCATTAATATCTTGTTTTGGTTATTTACTAATTTGTTTCATACAATAACCAAATAGATAATTTTTTTAAGTTGAGATAATAATAAGTATTTGTCATAATTTCTGTAATTGAATATTACAATTGTTTTATAATAGTAATTAAAAATAACGATTTTGATTAGGATGATTAATATAAATATTTTTGATTAAATAATAAGTAGTAATTGGATAAGGTTTGGTAAATAATTTTTCATATAACAATTTAAAAATAAGATTCCTTTTATTCTATAAAATTGATGTTTACATAAATGGTTTGAAAATTTTTTTCACAGCAATTGGTTAAAATAAATAATCATTATTTAATATTTGGTAAATGTTATGTGAAATAAAATTTTGCTTCGTATGCTTTTGAAATAGGTCATGTTTAATACTTTAATTGATTAATTTGTTGATAGGTTATTGAATTGATTTTTAATATGAATTGCCAATGTCTTACTCTCCTAAATTGATAAATTATTAGTGTTCTAATCTATTATAATACTATTACATATCTATAATTGGTTTTTTTAAAATTTTTTTGGGTGTTTATTTGCACTTTGAAATAATTAATGACAATATTGTTTTTTCTAATGGTTGATATTTCTTGTTTAAGCAAGTATATCGTTATATGATTAATTTGAAGGGTTACCTAATTTTTTGTAATTGTGTTTTTCTTGATACTTAAATTTATTATATTTCAATGTTTATATTATTTTCATGAGGTTATCAAATGGTTACAATTAGTAATAATACCTGTGTAATTGATACTTTTATTATTTAAATTTTTTTTCATTAGATGACCCCAATTCAAACCCGAAATAGAACTTATTCTAATCCAATAATTATGCCTGACAACGTAAATAACATAGAGGCCAATAGGCAAACCCCTAAATTCAATTTCAATAGTCCAGAATTTTCTGGAAATTCTCAGAATGTAGAGTGGTTCCTGAACCAAATTAAAGATCTAATAAAATTAAATCAATTTGATAATCCGGCTGCATTATACTTATTAAAATCAAAATTGTCTGGGGCTGCTCTCACTTTTTTTCAGAATTCACCTGAATGTAGGGTGGTCACAAAGTTCGAGGATGCATGTCAGCTGCTTCAAAATTTTTTCAAACAAGAAGATTCTTCCTCGGCTGACTTGGCAAAATTTCAGGCAATCAGCCTTTTGCCCTCTGAAACTATCAAAAATTTAGAATATAGGATAGATTCTCTTGCCCATAAGGCATATAACTTTATAAATGACCAAACTGCTTTGTCTCGGATAAAAGCCATGCAGTTCTTATCTGCAATCCCTTTGCACCTTAAGGAGACTATTCTCATTGAGGGAATACAAGATTACCGCGAGATGGTCAAAAGGGCCAATCATATCGTGACAATTCAACAATCTTTAGCTGGATCGGCTACTCCTTTAGTCGCAGCTCATGCGGTGACTCAGTGTGCTTCTGCTGCACCTGATCAGCTCACCTTAATTTCAAAACAACTCGAAATGCTGACAACAAAAATTGAGACTATGCAGTCTAATTGTAATATATGTTCGAAACCCCACAGCACTAAATTATGTCCCCTTTTAGTTCACCCTGTACAGAACCAGGATCGGGTTGGACATGAACAACCTCGCCCAACTCCAAACCTTCACTGTGTTTTCTGTAATAGGTCTGGGCATATCATGAGTGAGTGTCGAACGTATCTCAGACATTTAAGACAAAATTCATTTGGGCCATTGGCGATGCATTCTTTTCCGCCACAGTTCCCCATGGTTTCTCCCAGGTTCACTGCACCGCAGTATCCACCACCACCGATTCCTAGTCAAAATGAACAATTTAGACCGAGGGTTAATAATACTAATTATAGAGGTAACAATCCTTTAAACTCTCGCAGGAGGCAGTAGGGGATGGCCCTGTCTTCTCATCCACCAAACCATCCAAAATTTTTGATATAAATGAGTTTATGTCAAAATCGATGCATAACTCAAATGTTACCATTAGGGAGTTTTTGAATAACTGTGACTATAAAGAGAATACTGAACACATAAATATTGTTTCACATGAAAGTAATCTTCCTACAATTGCATCTAGCTTTAAAAATGTTAATGTAAATTTTCTACTCGATAGTGGGTCGTCAGTCTCATTATTGACATTAGATACTTTCAATGCAATCAGGGCTCATAATAAAGTAAAATTCTTATCAAGAAAAGTCCAAATAAGAACAGTTAATTCTCAGCTTCAATTCTCGGCGTGTGCTGAAATTTCCTTTAAAATCCATAATAATTTTTTTCGACATCAATTTTTTATTGCAGATATTAAGAGTGATACTTTTCAGGGAATTCTAGGTTTTGATTTTCTAAGAACACATAATGTTCTTATTAAATTCCAAGACGAGTTGGCGCAATTTAGTAATTTTTGTATTCCTTTAAATAATTTTGATAAGTTAGCTTCTAATCATACCAATAATGAACAGATTGATGTAGTTTTAAAAAATAAACTCACAATTGAGCCAGGCGAGACTGCCATTGCCCATTTAAGAATTAATTCTTTTGCTAATCAAACAAATAAAGAAGTGTATTTCACACCTACTTATAATTCAAAAATTAATATTCATCCTTCTATTAATGTTGTTGACAATAATGTGTTTAATACAATAATCCAAAATAATTCTGATAACACTGTTCATTTAAATAAAGGCTTGAATATAGGTTATATTATTTGTAATTTTGTTGTCCAAAATAGTAATGATGGTAATAATGTAGATTTAAATGATTGTACTAATCTAGAACAGTGTAATTTAATTACTGCTTCTCAGGATATTTTAAATTTAAGAAAAGATGAACTAAAATCTACTGATTTTGATTTAGCACATTTAGACACTGATCAAAAATTAATTCTTCAAAACATTTTATTGGAGAATTTTGCTGCATTTTCTAAAACCATAAAAACTTTAGGATTTCCCTCGTTAACATTGAAAAATGACAATGCAATAAAAACCTTACCATTTGAAATTCCATATGCTTTAAGGGATGACATTAAACAAGAATTAGATGAATTAGTGGAAGCCGGGATTATTCATAGGCATGTTAGCCATTGGGCTGCTCCACTAGTCTTAGTCAAAAAGAAAAACTCAGAGAATAGTCAAGGAAAACCGAAGTATCGTTTAGCTTTGGACTTAAGATTACTTAATGCAGTGGTAGAAAGCTCCACTTACCCTTTGCCTAAAATAAGCACTATAATTAATGAGATTTCTTCATATAAATTTTTCACAAAGTGTGATATTCGAGAAGCCTATAGGCAGGTTATGCTTCCTGAACACCTACAGGACATACTAACTTTTACTACTCCGTTTGGATCCTTCGCTAATAGACGACTCGTTTTTGGCCTCAAAACGGCAGCGAGTACTTTCCAGGCTTTAGTAGACCTAATTATTGAGGAAGTAAATACTGAGGGTATTAAAGGTATCCACGCTTATCAAGACGATTTCCTAATCGGAGCAAATTCCTTTGAGGAAATGACTAATAGAATATCAGCGTTACTTAAAATTTTAACTAAATATAACTTAACTTTAGCTCCTAATAAATGTTCTTTCTTTAAAGAGTCTGTTGAATATCTCGGTTTTGTAATTTCCCATAAGTGTATAACCCCTACTTCATCCAATATAGCCAAAATTACTTCATTTGCTACCCCTCGTAACGCCAAACAGGTTAAGAAGTTTATAGGTGTGTGTGGCTTTTATCGCCATTTAATTCCAAATTTCGCCCAATTAATTGCGGTGTTGACTAAAGTTGCTACAAAGCAATCTAAATTTAAATGGACTGACGAACAACAGCGGGCATTTGATGCATTACAGAATGCATTTTTTTCGAAACCTTTTGTTCAGTTACCCGACTTCAGTAAACCGTTTTTCCTAAATACTGATGCGAGCAAATTAGGCATTTCAGCAGTTTTGATGCAGGAGCATGAAGGATCTCTTCGCCCTGTCTCTTTTTTTAGTAAGGCTTTGTCCAAGTCTGAGAAAAACTATCCCGCCATCAAATTGGAGCTATATGCAATTTTTAAGGGTGTTACAGCATTTAAATCTTACCTCTATAATAGAAATTTTACAATTTTGAGTGATAGTAAACCCCTAAAACATTATCGCAAGGTTACATCACCTGCTGATATTATCACACGTTGGTTGCTTGCTTTAAGTGAATATACTTTTGAGTTTATACATATACCTGGTCATGAGAATGTGTTAGCCGACTGGTTTAGTCGTTCTCCTGATCCTAATTTTTGTCAACCTGCTTTAAATAGTAATGATTTTGAACTAATTTTACCTTTCACTGATATAAATGAAGACCATGTAATTCATGCTTTAACTAATAATGACTCCCCTCTTGAAATTTCTTTAGACACATTTAAATCGGAACAATATAAAGATCAAAATATTCAGGAAATTATTTCTCTTTTAAACAATCCCACGTTAATTAATCAATCTAAGACTGAACATTTCTTTTTAAATGATGGTATATTAATGTATGCCACTGAGGTTTTTCCTCATAAACACAGAATTGTAGTTCCAAATTCATTAAAATCTAAGGTGTTAAATATTTGTCATGTTTCCCATTCTGGTATTCAAAAGACGTATGAGCTTGTGTCAAAAAGATATTTTTGGAAAAGTTGTTACAGTGATACCTGTAATTATGTTAAGTCTTGTGAATTATGTATTAAACATAAACAGTCTGCGAGCAAGCCTGCTCCTTTAAAATCAATGTGGCTACCTCAGAGGCCTGGACAATTTGTCTCAATGGACATTGTAGGACTCATTAAGAATTGTGGATATATTTTAACTTTCATAGATCATTTCTCTAGACATTTAATTTTAAACCAACTAGTCAATTTAACCACTGAGACTGTTTCTAAACATTTAATGAATTATATTACTCACTATGGTAGAATGTTATACCTATTAACAGATCTAGGCACTCAGTTTAAAGCTGAGGTTTTTGAATTAATCAATAAAAAGTTAGGCATAAAATTAGCCCATAGCAGTGCTGCTCATCCTCAAAGTAATGGGATGAGTGAACGCATTAATCAAGCTATTAAATCTTCTGTTTTAACTTTACATGAGAAAGGTGTGTCATTTGCAACCAGCTTATTAATTCACCAAAATATATACAATGGTTCAATTCACTCTTCAACCAAATTCACCCCTAACTTACTTCATTTTGGTCGTAATTTGGCTTTAATTTTTGATTGTTTTGAAACTAGTGTTGAACCAATACATTTGGATAAATCTCACTATTTATTGGAGACCTTAAATGAGCTCAATATTGCATATGAAAATGCTTACCATAATTCTGAACGAGCACAAGTCAAACAAAATTCGAGACAAGGTGCGAAAGCAAAATTAAGATCACTAAATATTGGTGATATTGTCTATTTAAAACATACTAATGTGTTTAAACCTAAATTTGATGGTCCGTTTACTATTTTGTCAAAATTTAATGATGTGGATTATGTAATCCAACTTTTGGACAATACGAAGGCACCTAAACTAACTGTTCATATAGACCGTTTACGTCTATGTCCTCATAGGAGGCAAAATTTGCTTTTTCATCCCTCTTTGGATACCTCCCCTAGTGTAATTGATAGTGATATGACTCTCCCTAAGGCTTGTCGTTACAATTTAAGAAGTAAATAATTTTTTTCTAATTAAATTTGTTTGAATGTAACATTGATATGTGTGATGGGTGTTATTTGGGTATCGGTGTATATGATGCTGGCCGTCATATCCGCGGAACATCGGGATCCTGTAGTACTTGTCAGGCAATACCAGTGATTTTTTGGTTAAATTTTTTTGATATACAGTTCTTGTAACTAATTTTGTCAATAATTCTAACATTTTTTAATTGAATGAGGTATTCAAAATTGTGATATGGTCTGTATGGTGGATGATGAGCAGTGCCCTCCTTTTTGCGACTCTACAAACTTATAACTATGGGTTCGTGTTTGTGGTTGTTCATGTCTAACTGATTGCAATTTTTTAACAAATATTTCATGTTAATATTTGTATTTTTTTAAATTACTTAAACACATAATTGTAATTAATTAATGACGTCTGATTTTCGAATGCCAAATTTTTTTGTTTTTCACCCTGTAGTTCTGTACAGTATTTTTTTTTTCCTTTTCTAGTATGTCATAAGTCACTATTATTACATACAAAAATTTTTTTTGGATCTTTGCAGAGTGTGAATTATCTTTGCATTAGTAATGTATACAAGTACACCTCATTGTACATCTCAAGGTGTCACAACGGTTGTTATGATTTTTTATTGTTTTGTGTTATGTTGTTTTATACAAATTGTTGATGCTGAGTTTGTTAATTGTATATTGTTCAGCAATTTTTGTTAGGTAATGCTTTTTGTAAGCAATGTGTCAAGGCCTTGTTTTGTGTTTGTTTTGTTTTTAGCAGTTTTTTTTGGTCAAAGTTCTGTGAGTCAATTTGTTGTTTTTTTAAGTGTTAAAATTCCTTGCAGTTTTTGTTAAGTTTAATGTTTTGCCTAGGCTTTTCCTGTTACAACTAGTAAATTTAATTGCAAATTTTTTTAAATTTTTTTTCAAGTCTAAAATTAATAATTTTAATGCACTTATTGCTCTCACTAATGACTTTGATTTGTTTCAGGTATACAGTTTGATGTGTACTAATTTTTTTTGTCGTTTTAACTCGGATTACTACTTATCAATCTTGTTTGATTGGTTTCAATTTTTTTCTCAAAATTCACTTAATGGATTGATGTACAAAATGTTGTACAAAGTTTTTTTCGTTTAAGCTCGGAGTATTGTCAGTCTACAATGGTAGCCTGATTTTTTTTCGTTTGTTTGCAATTTTTCAATTTTTTTTCATAATAATTTCCAGCAAACAAATCAATTTTTTTTCAATTCCTTATTACAAGGAATAATTTGAGTTAATGTCCTTTACCTCAAAAATTGCTTTTCCACTATTACTAAGTGAGATTTTCTTTTTTGAATAATCAATTATCCATTTTACCTCCTTAATGTTATTTTCTTTGGAGAAGATTTTCTCAGTCTACTTCATGTAGCATGAATTTTTATACGGGTGTTATTGCACTTATAGGCATTCACATGCATCAAGGCATATGTTGTTTAAGTTTAATTTATAGTACATGTGTTGACGATTCATTGTCAAAATGTTTGTTTTCATGTAGCAAACAATTAAGATTGTTTTGTGTTTTTTTCGTCCATTTATCAAACAATTAACATTGTTTGGCCATCTCACTAATCAAGATGCAGCCATGTAAAGCTGCTTATATGTATGTGTTGTTATGTGTTACTAATTCTTTATATGTCTTATGTTTGAGGCACAGCTTTTCTCATTTCAGACTCTTACTATCAAAAGTTTTGATATAGATTGTTATGTAAACATCTGACTATTTGTAAGTGGAGTAGTGGTGAACTGGAGTTGCAGGCTGATAGAACTTAATTTCATTTATAAATTTTTTTGGATTAATATTTTTTTGGCAAAAACGAAAAAAAAATTTTTCTTCAAAATTTTTTTTCTGCAGTGGGGGGTATAATGTGACATTAGGTCACAGCCTAATTTATAAATATCCTGTTTTTTTTAATCAATAATACTAATTCTTTTGACTTAATTTATAATTTTGTAATACATTTTTTATTTCATCATCTTTCTTTAGCCCCTTAAGCGGTAGCGCAATTTGGACATTCTCCCCCTAAAATTCCTTACCAGCTCCTTAAAGAGCCCCTTTCTTTCGAGAAGTTTCCACCCTTTTTTTTCTGAGAATTCCACTGGTCGTCGGCATCTTTCATCTCCGCGTGTTTGTTGTGTTTCTCAACCGTAACTTTTAACGTATAATCAATTTTTCGTCTCAACTCGTGATTTTTAGATAATTTAACTTTAACTTGCACAACATGCACTACAACTTCAACTTTCAGTTTTCGTATCTTATAAAAAGGAGGAGCGCGAAAGACGTATAGCTTTCGATAATTTGATGTGCAGATAACTTGCTGCCCTCCGCTTAACGGAGTTTTTAATATTTTTTTTTGCTCCCACCTCCCTAAGGTGGAGAAGCTTTTTTTTCGAAGGATGGCTTCCTTGCGCCATCTTTATTTGATGTTTGGCTTTGTTCTCTGAAAATAACTCATCTACCGCCATGTTAAAAATCTGCTGTCCTTGTCATTGTCGCTGATTGAATGCCTACTAAAAGAATGTTCCTGATAAATCGGATTAATGCCTACTAAAGATACCTCCTGCTTATAAATCTCCAGTTTTTTTAAGATGACCCTCTGACCAGCCACCGACAGTGATGGAAATCGTTCACAGTCATTTTCTAACTTCATGATAGGAATATCTCCTGCTTATTCCAGTTATCACTAGTTACCACAATATTAGGATGTTCCATTGATGATTCCTTACCTGAGGTGCCTCAACATGATGATTTGTTTAACTTGTTTTCCTCTAATAAAACCACAATGATTTTTTTAAAAAAAGAACTGGACTAATTCCTTTTTCACTAGCCAAGGATTTTTCAGGTTGTTTCATCCTAAACGGGATATCGTTTTTATGGAGAAGAAGGCATGTTTTTTTGAATATACTTGTTGTCTTCTGGAACGTATTTTTGAAGAAGAAAATTTACTATTTTTCTGGGTTAGCCATACTTCGTAAATGTACCACTAACTATGTTTCACCCGGCCATTAATTTTTTTAGTTTTTTTATTTTCTAAATTGTTATCATTTTTGCAACTTTTTCATTTTTATTCTATACCCAACCGTAACAGGGCATCATTATTATTTCTTACTGGGATTTAAAGAATTTTCATTAAAAAAAAATCGGATTGGTGTTAGAAATTGTGTAATCGATATATGTTTAAATTCATTACTGAATTTTAGAGAATTATTTTCCAAAAATGAATAATTTTAATTGAATAAAAACCGAAACAGAAAGATATTTTAGTTTCAAGTTATTGTGCCGTGAGCCACAATTTTTCCTAGGGTGTCAATAAGAATTCGTTGTATCATTTTCTCATATTATGTTAAAACATTATTCGCACGCATAGTGAATATCAATTTTAAACATGAGCAAAGTCACTAAATTATTATATGTTTCTAACTTACAACGTTTTATATAAAACATAGCTGAAAGTGTTGACTTTAAATTTATGAGGTAAAATTCAAAAAGTTTTTTTTAATAATGAATAAAAACGTGTTTAGAGGATGAGCAATAGATACATTATAAATAGAAGTAATATTTACCAATAAGAAGTCTCATTTTTGACTCATAAATATTTATGAATAAAACGCTTATAATTTTCAAATCATTCATTCCTACCAACTTGGTTTTGGTTACGTTTTATTATGCGCCAAAAATACATAGGAATAAATAAATAAATACTCCATTAGTGTAGACGGCAACATTGAAGTGTCCCCTCTCAATAAATTCAAGATGGTGGCTAAAGCTCATCACGGTAAAGAAAGCAAATGTCAGCAAATATTAGGATTTGCCAAAAATATAAAAACGATTTCCAACTTTCTCAAATTATTTCGATATTCGACTACGCTATGTTTGTAATTATGCATCTCAAAAATGCAAATTTTGCATCCCAAGTCTTAAAAAGAAACTTTTTAAGCTGTCTTAAAATAACGCTGTGTTTAGCAAAATTATAAAATTTCATGTCAATGACTTTAAGCAATCGTAATTTTAATGGGAATTTTGGTGTTTAAAAATACTTTATATAAAAGAAGAGCTAATGAGTAAAAATGACCTAAAACGAAACTTATAAAATGTCAGACTTTTAAAATTTTAAAATTTTTTGAAACTCCAGAATCAAATCAAGTTTGAATTCATTGATTTTTTTAATTGGAAATTACAGTGAGTGTTAGGTAAAGTGACCACATTTTTATTGAGACAAAGCGGGACAAATGGGATGAAATGAGTATTACAATTTAGTCAAACTTTCAACACGCACAATATATATATAAAAATACGAATAAATGTTTGCAAAAATATTTTCAACATCAACTGGAAGTAAGTCAGATGCTGTTTGAATAGTATAGGTATAGAATGTGCGTTGCACAACCTACTCCAATATTTTTTTGCTTCAAATGTTCGTTAAGTTTCGTAAAAACGTTATTGATGCCTCTTCTAGCTTTTCCACCAAAATTTACGTTAGTGTTATCAGCACAATGGGCAATAATTTTATTGTTTAAATTATTCTTTTTTAAAATAGTATCTACTTAATAAATCAAAAATTATTTGTGAAGTTTCATCAGGCAATGAAACAAAATCTAATATTCTAATTTTAATTCCTGTTTCTAGATCAAAAAATCTAACACCTGTGGGAAATAATTTTAAATCTTTGTGGTTGGAAGCATCAGAATATATGGATATAAATGCGCATTTTTCTAATTCTTTCTACAATTGTGAAAACGAATATGGTGAAAAAACATTACAAATAATTGCTTCGGTTTTTGTCCTTGCACATGCATATTTTTTTGTCGTATAATGTTATGATCACTTGCGACGTACAATCCATTGATCTGAAACTTTGATTGTGGTTTATGGTGCGGAAAGCAAATAGCCCTTCCGCTAATGCTAGCTGTTTTTCCGTGTTGCTAAAGCTAGCACTGCGAAAAAACTGTTCCATTTTATATGAGGAAGCGACATTATTAAAAAATCTTTTGTGCCTCTTTGTCGCTAAATGCTTAGTAATATCGTTTTTTCCACAATGTGAGACCGAAAATTCAGCATTGCGTTTATCACACAGTACCATATAGTCTATTTTGGTACTTTTAATAAATGGAAATTCTCTGCTTAGCTCTTCATTAAATTTGCATCCTCTTTTTTTACTCATCTTTTATTTTGTGGGTAAATACTAGAAATAAATAAAAAAAATTATTACAAAGGCTAAAAAAGAGTATTAAATTTTACCTTATTGACCGTTACTTTGTGGCGACTATTGCTCAACCTTTGTCAATCAAATAATGAGTCAAACCGAACGTCAAATTGAGAACAACAAACCGCACTGTCTAACGGCAGTTCGCAGTTATCTGAATTAAGCCGAGACGTAAAGACAATGATAGCACACCACCGAGTAAATCTAACCTGGTACATTGCCTAATTTAGTTTACTCTGCACGCATTTTATGTGTTTTTTATGTATTTTTTATTTCTTTATATTCACCATAATACTTAATAAATAATAGGAATATATTTTTACAGTACATTTAAAATAAGAAATGCAGATATTTTCTAAAAAGCGGGACATTTTTAAAAATCGGCGGGACGCGGGACAGTCCACCAAAAAGCGGGACTGTCCCGCCAAAATCGGGACGTGTGGTCACTTTAGTGTTAGGACACTTTATTTAAAAAAGCATTTTGGTATAGTGCTGATCATATTTAATAGTTCATTCTCCTTTTTAAATGATGGTAAGATTTAAATGTGCATTTCATTATGAAATATCTTTTACGTCAATTAAACCTATGTTTCCTTCCGGTTTTATTTACTTATTCGTTTCCTGCACATTTATCATAACGGTTGGCTAAGTCATATTCTATTACCTTAAGCAACAAGGTGTTTATTATCTATAATGCAGAAAACAACACCATCACCTTCAGGCCATAACCTCCGTAAGGGAAAATACATGCATCATCCCGTACACTGCCTTTTTTTTAACACGGTATTTAAGTAGTTATTGTCTTGGCTTTCTTTTTTTTCTTCTAAAGAAACAAGTCGCATTTACCGCTTCAGTGGCGACACTTTCTCCTGTGACTTGAGGTTGAAGAACCGGCTGTTGGACTAAAAACATCCCTGGGAAAATGGCGAAAAAAGTTGTTTACGTCTGAAAACTGAAAAACCTGGAAACTGGTCGTTGCTACATTTCACTCGCATTTGTTTTCTTTTGAGATTAAGGTGATTGAGTTAAGCATTTCGAGGTGTGTTTTTTTTTTCATTCTCTTTTTTAAAAAAAAAATCTAATTTACAATTTATGTGCAGTGCAGCCTCAACTAATGTGGCTTCGCAGATTTTTAAGTACTGAATATGTATAAAGGAGAACAGGGTTGTTAGTTAATAACAAAAGTTTAAATAAGAAAAATTCAATAATATAAACATAAGGTTACAAAAATAATAATACAAGGTTACAAGAATAATAATATAAGGTTACAAAAATTTAAATAAGAAAAATAAAAATTATTTGGAAGAAAAAAGGTTTGTTTCTGATAACACCAAGGTATTTAGAGCCATGTTTTTAGCCAATGCCTAGAAAAAAAGAAAAAAAAAGAAAAAAAAGAAAAGAAAACTTAAAAATGTGTAGATAATATATTTTGCACAAGATATTTAGTTGAAAATTTCATTTACATTCAAATAGGGAATTTTTGAAGGTTGTAAAATGAAGATATGAATAAAATTTTAGCTGGTTAAATGCGTAAACTGGTAGAAGTTGAGACGGAGTACCTGGCCAATGAGGCCACCTCCGTAATGAAGTATGGGTAGTGCCTGAAGAGGTGAAACTACAATAGAATGAAGTAGAAGAGAAGTTAAAAATTCTCCATGTGCTGTAATCCCGTAGGCAATCAGCAGAAAAAGGTGATTTGCTGTAATCCGCCATCTTTTTTAAACGCTAAAGGCTATCTAAGTGTAAAATGCCCGTAATGGACAACTAATCAAATTTTATTTTTGTGATGTAGTTGAGTGAACTGTTAACCAAGCCTAAAGCCAAAACTCAAATTTTTATCATAAATGCCACTGAGCATAACCCAAAAAACCGGTTCTGAAGAGTGCAAAGGTTTCACTTTTCTCAAACATAATACAAAACAGAGCTTGTTACCTAATAGAACCGGTTGAACCTCTTTTCTTGCTTCGGAGATCACCTTACTCATGAGGCCTGTTATGAGGCAAACATAAACACTCAAACCGAAACAGTTACTAAAAAAGTAGGTCCTCCTACCCGTGAAAAGACCATATAGAATGTCTCAATTCACATCTCTCTGTTTTATTCTCCGGTTCAACCTTCTATCTCCAAACCACTAGAACAAACTTAACGGATACCACATGACTTGGGCGTCACATTTTATTCGCTTAGTGTGTGTGTGTGGGGGGGGGGAATAGAATAAATGTTAATTGAAAGTATTTTTTTTTTTTTAACTAAAAGCTTTTAACTTATAAAAAAATTTCTAGTAATTTTTTTGTGTTAAAACTTCTTGAATTGGTTGGAGAATTTACATCTAATGCATAGCGCTTTTCAGAATAATTGGAAACATCGGAAAATATAGCTCACAATATTTTCTAATTCCTTTGTAAGAAGATTTTTTCCTTTTTTTTTCTCAGTGAAATCACAATTTGTAACTTTAAAGAATTTTTTGATTCGTCATTTTTATTTATTTATTTATTTTTGATGAATTATAGCATAATTATAGTAAAGCATTTTTTGTTACTTATGATCAATGCATCAGGCGTTGATGACAACTTAGTGAGTAACGCGTCATCCATCAGATATTTGAGAGGGGGGACTAAAATAAAAAACTAATAAAAAGTTTGAAACAAATTGAGAATAGAATGAAATGAAATAAATTACTTCTATTTAATATGTTGTTGTTATAATCTAAAGCTACAAAACTTCGTCTATAATAGATTTTGAAATTTGACAGACTGAAATTCATGATAACTATTATCTCAATATTTATGATTTCGTTCGGTTCGTAAAATGCAGGGCTGTGGAGTTGGAGCCGAGAAGTTAAAATGAAAGTTAATTTTGCAGATGTCAGTGTATGAAATGGAAAATGTGATTTGTGTTTTTAATGAAATTTGACAAATTTATTTATTTACTGAGTCAAATAAAAAAAGAAATATACGAATGAATTGAATTTACCAACTGTAATAGTTTTTTAGTTCATGAATATTCAGTAAACAACTTTTTGAGCAATGGCGGCTCAGGGGAAAAAGCACTCGCCTCGAGGTCAGCCGGGTTCAAATTCCAGCGATGGCTGGTCGATACGAATTCCGTACTCGGCTCGCATAGACCACAGTGGGAACTTAAAATCTCCTCAGTGGTATACGAATCACGAGTTTGAGCCCTCTTGCCCTCAGACAAACAATGGGAGTTTTTCGTGGTTTTCATCTCAATGTAACGCAAATTTGTTAGTTACATCAAAAAGACCTCCGTGAAGGCAAATTTCTTCCAATACTTGATCTAGGAGTTCCCTTGTCCTCTGTAATGGGTTCCGTTGTCTTCTGTATTGGTTTGTATACGAATCATGGGTTTGAGCCCTCTTTCCCTCAGACAAACCGTGAGATGTTTTCGTGGTTTTCATCTCAATGTAACGCAAATACGGGTTAGTTCCATCAAAAAATCCTCCACGAAGGCAAATTTTTTCCAATACTTGATCTAGGAGTTTCCTTATCTTCTGTATTGGGTTCAAAATTGCAAGGCTACGGAGTTAAAAATTGGGTCAGTTGTTCACCACCGATTATAAAATAAAATATTTTTTTTTTCCTCCATAAGACTTTCATCTGTGTGCCAGTAAACGTGTAATGTGTAGATAAGTTCTTCTTTTCTCATGATTATTTTGCACAAGTTCAATATTTTGTATAAATATTTTTCTTTTAATTTATTTTTTCAACTCTTATGTTCTATTACAATATATAATTTCAAATAAAGTGCCTTTTACTTAAATATTACATAAAATGTACAATTTAAAATTAACAATTACTTAACATTAATATTTCACACTTGGATTTCGTGGAAATTTCAATTGAGTATAAGTCGGAGTCAGAGTTAGAGACGGAGTCGGACATTTCAACTACCGACTTTACAGAACTGGTTGAAGACACGAGAGCCAGAAGCGGATATACTGCCTCATACACAAATGAAATTACGCATTGGATGTAATAAAATCAAGCGCAATTGTATGAACTAAGTGTGACGTCAAAATAAAGGAAGTAAAATAAAGAAAATATCGGTAATCATATCTTAGTATTATGGGACAATTTACTTAATTAAAGACTGTCATTTTGATTGATATAGTTGCTAATAAAAATATTTTTTACTATTAACACACCGTAATTTTCGGTAACCTTTTAAGTCCTCTAACGCAACAGTCCTTTTGGGTTACAGTAATTATTTAAAATTATTTATTATTCTTTGTTACTAAATTCAATTAAGAACTTTTAACCTTTGTGTGATGCAACGAGACTAAAAAAAAAGAAAGCCTCAGTATACGTTTGAAAAGTTTAAGACGTTTAATATCATGAAAGGAAAAGATTATAACCACTAAAACATTTCGTCGGTGTAAGTAGTTTTTCTCGTTTTATTGTATTATCTGTCCGTTTCGCGACAATTTATACCCTTATATAAATTAACATTCGAGTACGCTCCAGTTCAACGAACTTTCAATTTACTAAATAAGAACTGTCTGGTTTTTCCAGTTCCAAAAATGAGATTTATTATTAATTTCGAGAAGAGCAAAAGGGCAGAAGTGAGAAATATTTTTTATATCAATGATACATGTTATATTGAGTACCATTAAATATATTCTAGACTATTATATATATTCTATGATGTTTTCTAAAATTACGATTATTAGATCAAACTGTCTTATGTTTTAATAACATAAATAAATTTGATTTGTTGAATCAGTTCTTTCTTTGCAGATTTTTCTGAACATATTTGTTAATGAATGTATATTTAAATGTTAAAAACCAATGTAAATTCAATTTCGAATTAAAAGCCGGGCAGTGGAGTCGGAAATATTTGCTCGTTTTACGATTTTGGACACTAATAAAAAATGCATGCGTTTCTATGCAAATAAATTTAAAATATTCAGTTTCATATTTTCTAAATTATCTTTTGATTTACTACTTCTAAAACCTAAGTTATTGAGGTAAATTCCCAAGTTAATTTTTTTTAATTTCCAATGTCCACCTTTGTTAACATTTCGTCAATTCAGGCATATTCCCGGGCAGATTTGTTGGCCATTCTTTCAGAGGGACCATATTAGGTGGGTCAACGTTGCTCCCTACATTTAGGACAGATAGTACAGAGAATGAAGGAACATCCATGCCATAACCGAGATTCGAACCCAGAATCTTTCCGATGCAAGGCCAGTTCCCAGACCTCTACACAATCCGGGCGGCTCCTAAGTTAATTGAAAAAGATAATACAAGTGAATGAAATCGATTATTTGTATTTGTTTCTTAGCTAATTTGTTTTTCCCCTACAGAATCCTTTGAAAATAAGATGTTTATATCTAGGTTAATTAGAAGTTTCGGCTCTTTGCAAAATGCCGTCATAATTTGTAGAGCTGATTGCAGTGAGCCTCATTGGCGTATTCCTAAGTGACGTTGGCAGGTTGCAAAGAACCGAATTTTCCAATTAGCCAACAAAATGTATGCATGTATGAGAGAGCGTGAGTGATATTAATATCTATCGATGTACGAATGATATTGATATTTTTCTATTTTGATACAATAATTCTGCAAAATTTCAATATTTTATACTAATTTATTTCTCAAAATTTATTTCTGCTGATATCATGTTATAATATGAAGTGCAATTTTAAATATAACCTCTGTAATTTTAATAAAAATAAAAATAAAAAGATCGATGTATGCAATTTGAAATTAACACTTGGTAATTAACTATTAGCATAATTCAACGTTATGAGCCAATAACTTCCAAAAAGAGGTAGTTTTTTTCTCAGATATTTTTTATAATAACAATTTATTTACAAAGTTAGAGCTCTAACGAGAAATCGTTTAAAATTATTTCTTTTATTTATATTTTAAACGTGATTTTTCTCCTTCTGTATTATTTATCGTGTATTTGGCGAAATTTTACAACTCTTTAATTTTTTTTTTGCACAAATTTGCATTTCCTAAAGTTTATATCAATCACTATGATGTACGCAAAATATTTTACAGTATATTTTATTCAATTAAATTATTGAAATGTAACTTGATTTCCGAGTAACCCTTTAGATACCTTATTTGTTAGTAATACTTATATAATTCGTATTACTTTGCTAGGTTTTGGTGGAAATTCTAATATACTAGAACAGGGATGGCGAACCAATGGCACGCGACACAATATTTTGGGCACGCCACTGATCACAATTGTTATTGTACTATGAATTGTTATTACACAAATGCTATTTTACTATGAAGCATATGTAACAATTAAATTAAAATTCACAAAAAACAAACAAAATAATAAACAATTATTAATAAAAAAATTAGCAATTAATGCTAAATAAACAATTAATGACCATAAAAAACAAGCTAACAATAAATAACTAGCAAAAAAATCGACAGTCCTGCTTAAACTAATACCTTACAACCTGAAATAAGTTATTTGTCATTTAATCCGCAATAACAGAAGTCCCACTGATGTTACTTTAAGTTGAATTACGCGTATAACTGAGACATTGCAAAATGTATTTTCTTTTCAATGTAAATAAAGAGTTTTGTGTTGATAGAATTTAGTATTATTATTTTCCCAATAATCATGAAGTCAAAATTATTTGTGCACGTCTGTGATTTCATTAAACAATTTTATAGAAATAATGGCACTTTGAAGTTTTGCCTCTCACGAATCTTGTGGTTGCGCATCGCGGTTTCCATATTCACCTTCCCCCCCCCCTTAAAAGTCGGTATTTTTTACGAAAAAAAAGAAGCAATTTGTTCTAAAATATAAAATTATTAATAATTTTATGCAGTAAAATTCTGTCAATATGTTAATCATTACGAAATGAAGGTTTACTTGCATTTGAAAAATAATCAACTGTACTAGAAAAAAATCCTTTTTAAACCTGGGAATATAGAATGGGACACAATAAAGAGTAATAAAGGTGAAGTAATTTAAGTTTTAACAATTTATAACATTAAACTTACTGCTTAAATTGGAAATGGGTTATTTTTCAGCTTGAGAATTTTATATTTTTTTTAAAAAAACAATTTGATATAAATGTTATGATTTATATTTGGCAACATCTAATTACTTTTTTTTTTCTTCTTTATTTTATATATTTACTTTTGTTTCGTTACTTTTGATATCAAGTCAAACGCGAGATTATAAAATTAGGATCTCGAGGAAGGTAAGTTTCTCTGCAACAATGTATACTTAAATATTCTTTAAAACAAACGAAAAAGTGAAAAAATTCTAAAAAAAAAAGAGAAAAAAAGAGAGAGAGAAACAGTTGAACTTTAAAAACTTTCAGAATTTCGTAAAAAAAAGTTAAAGCTTTATAAAGTTCATATTTAAAACTCAGCTCGTCAACTTTTACTCTGTAGTTGTATTTTAGTGGGAAGTAGATCAACCCAACATGTCTTTTTTTTTTTACTACAAATTTAATATTTGATAATTCTCGAATTAATAATCAAATCTTAAATCATTTTTTTCCATCTATCTCCCTAGGCAGTTTTTTTTTTTTTTTTTTTTTTTTTTTGCACACCATGGTAACCAAGTTTTATAGTTTTAACGCAGCATAGCAAAATGTAACATTAGGTTTAACACCCAAATCCAGGGCGACAGCACTTACGATTTTAAGAGAAATAAGACGGGTGATTAGTTAATCGATTAGTTAGGTAGTTAGGCAATTAGTTACATAAAGCGACGATAAATTAGAGAGTTTGAGCAAATATGAACTAAGGTATGAAACTTCGCTAAGGCAAACTGGAGGATCCTTTTTAAGAAATTGTAGTTCAAAAAATGGAATCATATTAAAAAAATTAATTAATCATGAAATAATCATTTAAATTTTTTTTTGTTTGTATGTAAACAAAATTATGAATTACACATTCATCTACTATTCATGTATTATTTCATACTATTTATATGTGTTTCAACTATTTATTTATGATCTAAGCATACTATTATACGTATACGTAGTTGTACGTATTTTTCTGTTTAAATATTATTTTAAAAACTATTTCATGCTTCGACTTCTTTTAATGTATTTTGTTAGTTATATAATATTTTATCCCATCATTAGACTAAACTGAAAATCATTATTTTTTTAGCAATTAAAATTATATTATATTTAGGGGACACACGGTCTGGAAATAATAATAATAATAATTCCAATATATGCACGCGAAAGAGAGAAAAAAAGGAAGGAATAAAAAACAAAATAAATAAAGAAAATTAAATAAAGAAAAACGAAATGTTTCTAACAATGCTTGGCTATGATTTACGGACCTCAGGGTTATGATAATGGCAGGCATCTGCTTAAAACGCAACGAAAAAAGATAATTTAAATATTATTAATCTTTTTAAAGATACATTTCAATAAAAGTTATTTCATTGTTTGAAACACTTATTGGGGTTATTTAAATATTTATATTTTTCAGTTTTAAGGTCAGTATACTAAATAAGTTAGTATTCTGTTTTAAGGTTAGTATATAATATTTTTTTTTTTTTTTTTTTTTTTTTTTTTGAGCAAAATTCTTAATTTTTCGGTGAAACAGAGTTAATTCTAAAAATGCTCGTTTTTATAAGGAATGAGGAAAGGAAATCATTAACGTCACAAAGTTTCTCTTTATCGATAGGGATTGATTTTGTATGTACCAATTTGTTAATAAAATTTTTTAATTTTCATCATTTGAATTTTATTTATTTTCACTTATTTATTTTTATTTATTAATTTATATTTATTTATTTATTTATATTTATTTATTTATATTTATTTATTTATTTATATTTATTTATTTATTCGTTAACTTTTGTAGTTTTAAAACATGTTTTTAAATAAGGTATTTAGATATTTCATAGGCCTGGTTGGTTGAGTGTTGGGCCCATGTTCTAGAGTTCGTGAGTTCTATCTGCGCCGTCCGAAGACTTCCCGTTTAGTATATGGTGACGGGTGCGCGTTAAATATGTCAGGTCGCAAAGTCCTCCATGTTCCCATAACAAATAAATATCTCTGGGGGTACTGAATTGAAGATTGATCGTTCTCTGGTTCAGGTCTCAATTACAATCTGTGGATTGAATGAATGTTTGAATGGGTTAGTCCTGCAAACTGGCTGTGACCCGTGTGTGGCTAAAGTAGTATTCTTGGCCATAGATGTCGCCACTATAAAACAAGAAACGCACCCTTTGCCCTAAATTCGCAGATTAGATTGGTTTCATCAAACAGGCTTGCTAGTAATGGTAAGTGGCATTAGCCACAACAACACATATTTACGATTTAAATATGCTAACTCTTCTTCGCTTAGGTATAACATTTTAAACGATCTTTATAAAATATTCAAATTACTTTATAGATTTTACTTCCAGCCTTTTTTTAAATTAAAAAACGAAAAAGAAGTTCAGAGAAATTTATTCTAAATAAGTTTTGAGCGAAACATCCCCATTAGACACACTGTGCCCTCTCCCAGAAAAAAATAAATAAATAAACGGAATACGCTGAATAACTTTTAATCTAATGATTAGATCTTCATGTAATGGGACTCTAATCTTTATGGTTGGAGGAAGTGACTTTAAATATGCTAGTTAATTAGTGCAGACGGCATTTTAAGTTACGAAATCAGACTCAAAAAACTTACTTTCTCTGAATAAGCATTCCTTTCTTTCGACGGATTCTGATTTTTGATCCCCATATTTTAGTGGGTAGCCACAATCTTGGAAATATGGTCCCAATATTTTGGTCAGGAGAGTGGTCCAATATCTGGATCCTTTAATTGTTAATTTTAATTTTTGCGCATTTCACTCAGAGCCGGATTATACCTTTCGTAGGCCCTAGGCATAGCCGTTTTTGGGCCCTCCCCTACTCCCCTCCTCCCCCCCTCCTCCCCTCTTTTCAAAATATATGCTAAAATTTTCTTGCATATTTTTTTTTACATTTTTAGTAGCGTAGTTTGGAATTCGACAGCATAATACAAGATTTCGTTGAATCCAAAAATCGCAAAAAAGTAATATATTAGATCATAAGATTCTGCAAAATAATTTATTACCGAAAAATATTTTTTTTTTATTTGTATCTTCATAATTTTGTGCAAAATACACTTGTTATTTTTAAAGCTAAATTATTTTTGTCGACAAATTTTTTCTCCCAAGTTTTTCGTAGGTCCCTGAATTTCGTAGGCCCTAGGCACGTGCCTAGTGTGCCTATAGGTTAATCCGGCCCTGATTTCACTATATCTCGAGAAGTTATTAAGCGGATCATAAACAAATTTTTCACAGGTTATAAAATCTGTTTATCCAAGCAAAAATAATTCCATGCTCGAATTTTTTTGTACTAATTATTTATTATTTTGTTTTATTTAATTTAATAAAAGGTCGAAAATGTTTTTAATTGTTTTGTATTAAAATATCGTCTACACTAGGTAATTAGCATGTTTGACGTCAACCCCTCTTGAGATTAAGTCCTAAAACATGAAAGTTCGATCAATAGATTAAAAACTGTTGAGTGTAGTCCGTTGTAAATTTTTTTTTTAGGTCACATTTTTCCATAAAAAATTATTAAAAAAACAAAATACTGCTTCTTTTCACAACTGATTCAGATTATTCACTACAACTTTAATAAGTAACCATAATCTGGAAAATTATTCGAATAGTTTAGTCAGAAGTGATTGGTCGAAAATTTAGGATCTTTAATTAATTTTCGTTTTTTGTATTTCCAACGCACATCTCTAGAACTTATTAAGTACGTAGATCAAAAACTTTTATAACTACTTCGGAAACTAATTTACCAAAAATTCGTATAAAATTTTCTTAACATTGATTATAATTAAAAATATATGTTGCATTCTATCAAATACTTTTATTGAACCATTTAGTTATTTCATTAATATTTGAATTTTGTCCCACAAAATTACATTTTATAGAGGTCTTAAAAAATTGTATAACTTGCAATTGACAATAGCTTTCTAATTTTCAATTATTGTTTGTTATAAAACATGGTATCGTAATTCTTTTATGATATAAATAATTTAATAGCGTAACAATACCAGTGTGGAATAATTGCGTTTTGTGCTTTGAACAGCATAACAGTACTTTATGTGAATTTACCTGAACAATTCAAAATTTCTTTTTGATTTTAAATTTACATTCAATTAATTAAATTATAATTTAAAGTTAGTTAATCAAAAATTATTTTAAATTAATTACTTTGATTTTTTATCCAGAAAGTTCAATGATAATCCTATTATAAAATAACAATTATTTCAGAGGCTTAATGCAATAAAAATCAATGATAAAATGCTTGGAATTAAGTTTTGTAATTGCTTGATTAAATATTAAAATCAATATTTTCATACTAATAACATGACATCGGGTCAACTAAATTTTTTAATTCAAATTTCGATTATTTTGCTGTTTTTGTTCAGATTAGAATCATTACAATTGCCTGTTCTTGCCTTAAACCACAAAATTAATTCAATGACTAAGCCGCGTTTCAAATAATTAAAGCAAAAAATATATAATTTAGACAATAAATAAATAAAAAAATGCTTTAAAAAGGTTGCTAATCCCCTATAGAGATTTAATGTAACAAAATAAAAATACCTTACGTAAATATGAATTATTTCTTTCAGAGAGATAAAAAACTTTCTTATTTTATAACGCAGAGGAAAAAGGGAAAAAAACTAAATCGTTAACTCGTTTAGTCTGTGATTCCTTTTTGTTTCTTACTTCGCTGTATTTGATTTTATCTTACTCACTCAATTTATTTTATGTTTATTCTTTCCCTTTACTGAGTATAATATAAACATGTCCGGTTTCTTTTTTCCTAGTTAACATTTGTTTCCATCTTTTACAGTCAATTCATCTTTCTTTCTTTTTTTATGAGAAAAAGAAAAATTTAAATCAAAGCCTTTGCTTAATTTATCTTCTTTTTTGTTATTTGTCAACGTCTTTTCCAATTAAATTTATTTTGAAATTTATCACTCAAGAAAAAAAAAGTAACCTAAAAATCAAACTTTCAAAATAAACGAAATTAGCATCAATATTTTATGTGTTTTTCTATCCACTTAACTGACCTTCGTATCTATTTTTGCTTTAGTAAATTTATTTAAACTAATTTTATTTCTAAATAATCTAAAACTAAAATTAGTATATAGATACTCAGCCATTTATTATTATTTTTACTCAAAAAAAATCCCTTGAAGTTCAAATGTTGTAGTTTGATTCAAAAAAACCTTTTTAGTCAAATTTTCTGCTTAAAAATAACAACATAATCAAACTCAAACTTTTTCATTTTTCATAATCTATTTTTAATATTAATCTATGTATTTTTGAAAATATGCGTAATATGTTTCCCATTTTCCTTTTCTATCCCTCTTAGAAGGACTTAGTGATTATTTGTAATAAAACACTATTTTTCCTTTTTTTTTTCCTTTCTTTTTTTAAATTGTGCTTTTAGCGCAGTACTTCCGATTTCTCCAACACACACAAAAAGAAAAATTGGTTTTATGATATTTTCCCTATTCCTACGAAGCTAAGTAATATCATTATTTAGATACCGTTGTCAATTAACAAAACTTTTATTCGGCAACTTTGAATTCTTGACAATATGATGAGATATATTTTATGAAAATTATTTTTTGCACGGAACTGACTGAAAATAGACATTATTATGTGATAAATTTTTTGATTCGCTTAAAAAGCTCTTTAGATATTTCGAAATATGCAAAAAATAATTAACAAATAAATTAATCAGAAATAAAATTAATTAAATAATAAAATTAATTGAGAGGACTAAACTTTCGACCACTGTCCTGACTAAACAATAAGGAACATATATAGGGATTGGACAAAATAATGGAAACATTTCGATAATAACACATTTTTTGATATTTTTAAAAAATGCTTAGAGAATAAGTTTATAAATTTAGAAGCATTTTGAACGTGCGATTTCTCATATATATTAAAGAAGTTTAAAGCTTTTTGAGGTTTACAATAAATTACAAACGAAAAAAATATTTTTTGAACACCCTATGCCAAAAAATGTAGTAATAAATTCGTAACTTATAACTGTTATTTTGGTTATTACATGCAATAATTGCGCAAAATTTCGTAGACCTAGCTTAAATATTTATGGAGATATGGACATAATTTTTTCTGTCCCACCTTGTTTTGCTATAACTTCTTAAATAATTCAATAAAATTAAACAAAACTTTTTAAACAAGCATTTAAAAATTGTTTACAAAATTATTGTTTTAAAATTTGTGAAAAATTCGTTAAAAACTGAACAAGATATGAGTATATAAAGTAGTTCTTTTATAGAGATTATTTTCTGCATATTTCAAAATGATGAAGTTTTTTCCACAAATTTCATTTTGTACTATTAAACAAGATTTATTAAAATTATGCCGGCATTATTGAGGATCATCCCCTATAAAAGTAGCTTTTCTTTCTCATATTTTATTTCCTAATACCATCACACTGTTGTCCTTAGCATCATATATTGTCCTTACCATCATTAAAAGGGTACTATCATTTGTTCATAAATCTAGTTTAATAGTACAAAATGAAATTTGTGGAAAGCTCCTTATCATTTTAAGCTTTCCTTTAAAAAGTAAGAAAACTACTAAGAAAATTGCTCAAATTTTTTAAAATTTTTATGATATTCTAATCGGACATTTTTTATTAGTTGCCAAATACAATTTACTACAAAATTAAGAATTTTTTTTTTTTTTTTAATTCTTTCAGAGCATGCTAATTACTTAAACGAACTACTTAAATTGCTCATATCTTGCGCAGTTTTTAACCCTTTTTTCTCAAATTTTAAAGCAATAATTTGGTAATCAGTTTTAAATTGATGCAAAAGTTTTGCTTAATTTTATTGAATATTTTCAAAGGTATAACGTAAGACCAAAAAATTAGTTCTTTTTTATAAAAATGCCCATACCTCTATTATTAAGCTTGGTTTACGAAATTTGGTTCAATTATTGCATGTAATAACTAAAATAATAGTTATAAGTTACAAATTTAATACTACATTGTTTTGGTATAGAGTGTTCAAAATTTTTTTTTCCGTTTGTACTTTATTGTCGGTCAAACCTCAAAAGCTTTAAACTTCATTGATGTGTATGAGAAATCGAACGATCTAAACACTTCTTAATTTATAAACTGATTCTCTAAGTATGTTTTTAGAAATATCAAAAAATGTGTTAGTATCGAAGTGTTTCCATTTACTTTGTCCAATCCTTGAATTTCCGATTGCAGCTTCTTTCCATATTGTGTATTAAACATAGGAAGAATCAAATCTGTACAAAAAAAAATATTTAGAGAACGTGCATTTTTTTGTGTCTGATTTTATAAATTAATTCTTAATTAGTACTAATTTATTAACATATGTGAGGTTAATCTTTTATCTATTAGATAATCTTTTATTCTATTATTTTATCTTTTAATCTATTAAGATTGATTTTCCCCATTATCATTGCTGACGTGGCAGACCAGGGTGGCCCTTGGCCTTCTTTAGAAGATTTGTCCAGTTCACTTTTTTGCATGCAACTTTCTCCCTGTACGATTGATTTTAGTACGTAGAAATCTTCGGTTATTAGAACACAAGTTAATCACTTAATGTCTTTTTTTTTTACCTATACCTACAAGTTTACTCACACCGCTGGTTGGAGAGCTGGGGGTTGTGAGTTTGATCCAAACAGCCGACCAACAACCGGTGTGTGTATATCTGTCGTGTTTTGATAAGATGCACGTTAAATCTGTCGTGACTGAAAGTCCTCTCGTTGGTTGCGATGAGGAAATTTGAAAAGAGGGGTACCATCTCAGGCACTGTTCACGTCGTTTGAGTGACAAAATTATGTGGCATTCCTACCATGGCCGTTAAAAGATATAGCCCTAAAAATGGGTTGGGAGATGCGTACCTTTATGTTACTAATACGTTTTTAGAAGTCTTTATTACGCTTTATTACTATAACTGTACTTGTACTGAAAATAAGTTATACGTTGTTTTAAATACGTTTTTGGCATAAATTGGCGTCCAGGGTAAACCTATAACCCCTTTAAAACAAGTGTCTAGATATCCTAACCCCCTATATAATTAAACTGTAATAATTGCTCATAAACATCACGTAAATAGACCGATTCCTTATATCAAAACTAATGAATCAAATGACAGTATTGAGAATTTATTCTTATCATTTTTATTCACTTACTATTCATACTTTCCCCTGCTGAAATGAGAGTTAAAACAATTTAAAAGTAAGTATTTCGCCGTAAGCATGACGACGTTAAAAATTTATTTTAATAAATGAAAAATATAATAATTCATTACATATTTATGAACGTGATGAAATATTCAGCATGAATTCTTCGTCTCTGTTTCCTCTATTCGTTCTAATTAATATTTATTTCCTTCTCTAAGTCACTTTATCTTTACTTTCTTTTTGTTCATGCTAACATAACTAAGTGAATTCGTTCTTAACTATTATACTACTCCAGACAAGAATTACTTTCCTTAGAATTACAAGGCATATTACTACTAGTCGTACATAATGGGGAAATATATGTGGTAAGGATATAAGTTAATTTAGAATAATTTGTCTTAAAAGAAAAAGAACATAACAAGCAACATTAAATAAAGTTTTTATTTTACATTATTCCACATTAAATTTTGTTTTTGTACTAGACAAAACGTCATAATTCGTTTTCCCGAACTTTTTTGTTTCGTAGAACCCTTGCCATGTTTTTTTCGGTTTTGGATAGACCCCCTTTTTACCTGATATTGATTTTTTATAAATTCATCAACATCAAATGTATTTTTGACAGCTGATATAGTGCTACTTAGTGTGAAAGATTTGAATTTCTAACTGTAGTGAAGTGTAGTGTGAAAAACACATGTTAATTTTATATATTTATTAATAAAATTCAAACTAATTTACAGCGGAAAAATACTTTTTTGTTACAAAATAAAACCTTATACGCAGAGAAAATAAAAACGTACGCGGGCGGAGTTGCTGGCAACTGCTAGTTCATAATAATTCAGTTTCATATATCAGAAAATAATCCTAATAACTTAAATTTTAATAAAATTTTTACTTCATAGCTACTTTTATAAATTATGTAGAATTTAGATAAATATATGTCTTTATATTATAAGGTAGTATAATGTAAGTAAATAGGGTACTATCAGTGTATGTTGATTATACCATTCATGAAATGCCAAACTTAAAGTCACGACCTGCTTATCCACTATCGTTGACCCCCATTTTCATTTCATGGACCCCCAATTTTTTTCTCATTTGACATGGACCCCTTGCAGGCTGTCATCGACCACTGGGGGTCGATATAGACCACTTTGGGAATCACTGGTTTACTCTATTTAATTATTCCTTAAGTGTAAAATTTTTGACTTTAATATAAAACTGATTGTGCAATTTCGAAGTGGAAAAATTGCAAACTAATGAAGCAGAAATTGTACAGAGGGTTTCACAATCACCGTCTTCAATAGTGTTTCTAGAATCTTTGTCAAAAATAAAATGTCATATAAAGGGTCGAATTAATGTATTGTTTGATATCAATTAATATTAAACAAAAACGTTCTAAAAATTATGTTGAATTCCTAGTGAGGAATATGGGATGAAATAAACCAAATCCAGTTTAATTGCCTGATGGAGCTTGCAATTTGATATTTTCAGCTCCTCTTTCTTCAGTAGATTTTGATAACATATTTGCTTTCTAATTGATAAAATATTATTTTGTGCCTTCTAATGTGTATAGTGTTTTGAAAGGGGTTTTAAAAATCTATTTCAACGATAATCATAACGGAACACCTTGCATACAAAAATGTCTTCAATGGATATATATTTATAAATTTATGTAAGTAATATTTTCTAAATAAATAATTTAATTATAAGTCATGTTCTATCTTTTTAAAAAAAACTTGATCAAATTTAACTAATTAAGAAAAACTAATTTAATTAACAAAACTAAAATAATTACATCGAAATTCTTGCTTAAATAATTAGAGTTATAAATTTAAATTAAAACATTTGTAAGCCTATTATATATTTGAAATAAGGAGACGGTTTAATATATTCATTTAAAACATTGTTCGAAATTGTAAGTGAACCAATTAATTTTCATTTAATTACAGAATAAGAATTAATTGCTAAGAAATTTCGTATCAGTTTATTGCTTAATGCTTTGAAGAATTCCAATTTCACTGCTCCCAATTTCCCAAGCTTATAAACAATTATCTCAAAGGAAACGTGATAAAGTTGAATAAATTTATTTAATGCAATAAATATTAATTATTTTTCACATAGTGAGAATAAAGTATTGTATTTAAAGCCCTTGGAAACTTTTTTCATTAAATGTTATTTTTATTTATTTAATTAAATGTTATTCAATATTTTTGATCTTTTATGCACCATCACTTTATATTATAATACTTTATATTATACATTATAGCATAATCTTTTATAATTATTTTTTTAATCCAAAATCCCAAAACTCATTTTTTCCCCAAACTTTTTTGATTAATTAATTTATTTAAAATATCGATGAGAATTGCGATTAATATTTTTGTTGTATTCCATGCTTCGTATCTACGTACACATTTCTACTAAGAAATATTAAAATAAACCAAGTAAGAGGAATGAGGCACACTTTGACACCTTAAATTTTATCCTTGAAATTATGAACATTTTTTAAATATGTGCATGAGCTCCAAATTTTTAATATAAACCGATAAGTTTAGTCAAGTTAATCATTTTCTTAAATGTAGCTGTCTGGTAAAGTAATCACTAAATTATATATATCAAAATAAAGTTGTAAGCTTACAACTGGAGTTAATTTACACTTATTATTTTAATTCTTTAGAGCATATTTAACTGAAAGCTTTAGTTTTGATTTATTTCACTCATTTTATTAAATTACTTTATAGATATACTTATGATATAAACTATTTATGCTAGAGTTGTTATTGATAAAATTAAATTGCATTGGTGGGGCATCTTTGAACGTTTGTTGAAAAGTATATATATCAGAATACATTAAAATGTGATTAATCTAACATTTTAAAATTAAAACATAAAATAAAATAAAAACAGAATATACCTGAAGTTATAAGAAGTGAACAGAATGAAAGCTGAACTAGAAGTCAAAAAAGCTAAACTAAAGAAGAACATTAAGCAAATAGATCTCTAAAAAAAATACTTTTATTTATTCTTCTTTATATTATATTATTCTTCATTATATTATTCCTTATAATTTTTTTATTTATTTAGAAATTTTTCATTTTTAGCTTTAGGAATTAAAGAAATGTCCAAGTATTTTAATGCACCATTCTATTTGCGTTATGTAAGTTTCAAATTTAGAAATATATATATTATAATGAAAAACCTATAATTTCATATATAGATTTTTCAAAAACTGTTCAAAAACGACCCAACCTTGTTTCCTCCAATCTTAAAATATTCATAGTATCCTAAGTTTTCTAACTTAAAATATCTCTTGAGATATTATACAAATTAAAGTTAATTCAGTATGAATTTTGGTTAGTCCCTACAACTGTTAGTATGTCGAAATCCGAACACTAGATCAAAAGTTATTGAGATGTTTTGAGGATTTTTTGTAAGCATTCAAAATATTCTGCCATAAGTTTGTAGTAATACACTATTTCGAATATTTTGCGACCCATAAAACAATAAAAATGCATAATATGTTGTAAATTATAAAATTATTACTGTTAGAAAGCTTCTATCGATCATTATTTTAATATCTGAAGAAATGTGTTATCTATTACAGTACAGGACCCGTTATCCGGAAATCAGAAGAACGGAAAACCAAAAAACCGGAACGAAAATCAATAAATTTTCCCGCAATTTTTAAAACAATTTTTTTTTCCTCGTAAGATTTTAGGATTTTTCTTTCTTTTTTGAAAGATGTTTACCTTACCATCATTTTGGAAATAATCATTAGTGTATTACTTCATCGTTTTTTCTTCTTTTTAAGATTATTTCCCAACATTTTTTCTTTTTTAGTTGGGTTTAACAATAAAAAAAAACGGCTTTTTGTAGCGATTCAGAAAACCTGAAAAATCAGTTATCCGGAATAGCGATAGTTCCGGATAATCGGTTCCTTACTGTACGAACATTTCCAAATGTATAAAACATTACTTAATAAGGCGCAAATTAGGAAATTACTATTGTAAGTAAATTACCATCGACTATCCCTTTTTAATATTCCTCTTTAGCATTATTGATATTCCTCTTAATATACCCTTTTTAATATTCCTCTTAAGCATTATTTTGAAAGCAACTTGAAGATAAATTATCAAAGAATAAATCACATAATAAATATTGAAATAATTCCTAATAAGTAACGTGCAAAGATTTATTACTGATCTTTTGCCAAGCTTTCTTTCCCCACATGCGCATTTTGATTAATGGAACTATTCACAAATATAATAAAGTGGTTTTGGGAAGAAGAAACATTAACTCACCCTATCTTATTATTCATGAATTTTAAAATACGAACAACCATCGTACAAACAACCACGAATGGAAAGAGGAAATAGAAAAAGTGGTTTTGAAAAGTAATTCATCATGCAACTTGAAACAGCATAATAATTTCATTTGTTTTTCGCGAAAAAACAACACACATCTTTTATAAATGGAATAAATGAGCGTACTTAATAAATTTATATTCTTTTCCCCTTTTAAACTGGAAGTATGTTATCGACAAGGAAAATACTGTTACTTTGTTCGTCGGGTGAAACAAAGTTTGATTTTTTTTTAAACAAAAAATTTTAATTTTTAACAATTGTTGAAAGAATACAGATTTTAAATTTTTTTTAAAATAATTTTTACTTAATTTGTACTTTTATAATTTTTGCTTATAATTTTAACTTATAATTTTACTTATTTATAATTTTACTTATTTATAATTTTAACTTATAATTTTGCTTATAATTTACTAATTTAACTTATAATTTTCCTTATAATTTACTAATTTAATTTATAATTTTAACTTATAGTTTACTAATTTAACTTATAATTTAAGATTTTTACTTAATTTTGTCGATCTATTGCTTTGTTTCAAGGTTAAATGCCGTGTTTTTGTATCGTTATATTAATAGTAATAGTATTAATTGCTACTTTTATTGCATATTTGTTTACGTATCAGCCAGATATTACGTATAGCGCCATTTATTATTCATTGAATAGAAAAATAGTTTACACTTTCAGAAAGACTAAAAATTTGTTTAAGAGAATAGCAGAGAATACTTTTCATTATATACCTCCACAGACAACTATGTTTGCTTGATGTTAATATTAAAGCTAAGAACTCTTAATTAGTAATTTAAATAATAAAACTTAATTCCTACTACTTTCCTTTTATATAAATGCATCAATCAAATGTAAATGCTGCCGAAGCAGCAGGATCTATGTGAAACTGCGAAGTGGTGATTTCATGTAGGCGAACATAAAGAGAGAACCGCAAAGTGCTTAATTTTTATAGCATGCCTTTCATTTGTTTCTAAAATACCAAGGCCATAGAAGAGTAATGCTGCCGAATGTAACAGAATCAATGTGGAACAACGAAGCGGTGACTCCGTGAAAGCGGAAAACGATATGGAACCGCGTAGCGGTGAGTTCGTGAAGGCGAACCAGCTGGTTGCTGCAGACGGCTAGTAATAAATAAAATATTGCACAGAAATGCCTTTAATAATGTATTGGCGAAATGACAGCTAGGTCAGTGTATTTCTAAATAAATTGAAGTATGTAATTTATTAAAAAAGAATTTGACTCAAAATTATTTTATGAGTTTAAATATGACTCTATTTGAGAAAGGAATGAATGTATCGGAAGGTTTTGATTAAGTTGAGTAAGCGCTAACTACGAGCACTTTCTTTTTGCATCCGACGCCTTCAAGTGCGTATGTTTTGGACAGCACAAGTACTACGAAGCAATTTCGGCTCTCTAGAGAGCTTGTGTAGAACTCAGGCTGAATTAGATCCGTAAAACTAAACTGTTGCGGTTACCAACGGTTAAGATCAAGTTCAGCTTCAGTAGAACTTACGAACGTGTTAGCGTTACGCTTGTTTGAACCAACTGTGCAAGATTGCAACGCATTATATTCAGTGATCCTGCTCAGTTTTTGCAGAAAATTACAAAAATAAGCGTAGTGCTAAAAAACTCACCCAATTTGTTTAAAGTTGTTTTTAGAATAAAAATTTAATTGCATTAAAATCAAATTTAAAAAACAAATTCTTTTAATCAGTTTATGTTATAAATATTAATTGATAGATAAAGATATGATGAGAAAAGAAATCAAATGACAAATTTTCAATAACATTTTACCTTCAGAAAATTAAAAGTTATATGTAAAGTATGGTGGTATTAATTTTTTTAAAATTATTTTATTTCGATGATTAGTATGAGTTATAAGACGTGCATATGTAAATTGTTCTTAAACTTGTAGTAAAAGTTAAAACGCGGAGAATTCTATGGCCTTGAAAAATATCAGAGAATTTAAATTATCCTCTAGAAACAAAGCGATCTATTTTCCTGTCTTGTGTGTATGATATCGCTACAATTATTATTTTTTAAATTTTATTTATTTAAAACATTATTGCATATTTTAAAGTGTTTTATCCTGAAAGATCTTATTTAAAGAAAGGCAATGACTATATATACCACTAAATACTCTTTTTTAAGAAAAAACTCTCTGGAAGTTTCGATTAAAAAAATAAACTCACCCACTTAATGCAAAACAAAATTAAAAAGTGAAAAAAAGAATTCTAAAAAAATTATCAAACAGCAGCGGTCGCCATAGCAACGCATACAATGACGACGCATGCGCACTGTAAACTATTACTCCTGATTATTGTAGTTAAAAAGTGTGATGACGCCATCAAATCCAAACCAAGACCTATTTTGCCAATGGGTAAAAAAAATCAAGTTACCGCTTTAATTTCTTGAGATTATTTATTAAATATTAACCAGTTAATTATTAACCATTAAATTTACTCATTTATCGTCTAAATTTATTTGAATATTTTCTAAGTAAATAGTGATAGCGAAAACAATGCTTTTTTTTATATATGAATATACAGAAATGATTTGAAAAAGGCGAGCGAACATTGTAAGCTTACTAGTACTCTACGCCATTCGCTACACATGCGCAAAATTGAAAAAAGCAAATAAATATTAAAACATTATGCTCTTGTATTTTTTTTAAACTCTGCAACATAAATATTTTGTCTCCTGAGAGTGGATGAATGTTTAATTTCATAAAAATTTTCGAAACACAATATGGTAATCCCGGGAGTAGAGAAGAGTGAGTGTTATTTGAAATTTCCTATGAAGAAGCTAACAGCAACGTTGCTATAAAAATAAAACAAGTTACTAGAAATTGCATTTTCTTATTATTGGCTATCGAAATGGGCTACAGGTAGCGTAGAGCAGAACTCTCTACCTATGGCAACACTGCGCATGCTTTCACCATTAGCGTGTGGAGGGCCATAGGAGAAGGAAGTACGTTAGTTTCTGTCTTGATTTTCAAATAGATTAAAATCTTTTAAGTTAGGAAAATATATGGAATGGAAAACTACATTGAATATCGTTCTGAAAGAATGAGTCATGGAAATTTAAAAAATATTTTTTAACAATTAAATACGAAAATTATTAAGAAAGGAAGAAAATATCGTAGTATATTCCTATACAACTGAAAAGAGGAGGAGAGGGAAGGGAGAAGGGCAAATGGCGTGGAACCAGTCTTCACCCCAGATGGGGAGAGCGTTGCAATCGTCTATAGTAATCTATACAAAAAGCAGGTTCTGTATGGGGGCCTGTGGCGCAACGGATAACGCGCCTGACTACGAATCAGGAGATTCCAGGTTCGAATCCTGGCAGGCTCGTTTTAAAGTTTTTGCTTTAGCTGTGAAATAAATAATAAATTGGACACTTTATAATCAAGATAATGTATCACAATAATTTTAAAAAGTATATAAAAATTATGTATTTCATTCAAAAATTATATATATATGTATTATTATTATTATTATTATTATTTATTTACTTTATTTATTTATTTATTTTTTTTTGGATTCGAAATACAGTACTTGTTTTTAAATTTCAAATATATTTGCTTGACTTCGAAAAACGATAAGGAATCTCCAATGTAACTAGATGAAATTTATTTTTCAAACAGTTTGACTGATATGAGAGCAAAAATTCCAGACTTCAGTAGTGTCGGAAGAATTATGGTTGTAGCATCATTAGAAGCGGAAACAAAATGTCTCAGGCTGAAAAAGGCTCAACTAAACAGAGAAAACCCGTCTAGGGAAAGAAGTCTTAAGCTGCGAAAAAGTCGGCTAAATCCACTAAGAGCAAAAAGGGAAAAATGCTTGTAAATGACATTTCGACAAACGAGCAATGCTGCTAAAAAAAGAAGAAGAAAAAATTCCAAATTGTCTCAAATGGCTTTTTGTTGATTTCAATTTACGAAAATCTAACCATGTAAGCAAACAATTTTGCAAATTTATGTAAGTTCGGTGATTTATAAAACAAATCATTGAAGCTAATACAATCTATATTTCTTAGTTTTTATGTAACCAATAATTTTTATAATCCAAATCATACAAATGTCTCATAATTCGTGTTAAAAAATGTAGGAATAATTAAAAACGTAGAAATTGAATTATAATTTATTTTATAAATTTAAAGCTACAGTTTTTAATTGTAGTTACCTGGCATTTTAATGAATATATGTATTGGAATTTTTTGACAAATTTTTCGTTAAATGTATAACACTGTAATCATTGCATATGCTTTGAGAAATGCTTTAAATCAGGGGGAAAAAATATTTTGCCCATAACCATCTCGTTATAGAGGTTTGTTAATCCTCGGTAAATAATCATTCATTCATTCATCAAACATGTTTGTTAAATAATCATGTTTCATTCATTCAACAAACATGTTTGTTAAATAATCATGTTTCATTCATTCATCAAACATGTTTGTTACATAATCATGTTTCATTCATTCATCAAACATGTTTGTTACATAATCATGTTTCATTCATTCATCAAACATGTTTGTTAAGTAATCATGTTTCATTCATTCATCAAACATGTTAATTGACTCGTTAAAAATTCATACGGCAGTAATGTCATTTCAAAAATATTCATATTTGCTCATTTTAAAAATATTCATACTACATGTTTTTGACAATGGGAGTATTGAGGACCAATTTTTGAAAGAATAAGATAATTTTGGATAGCTGATATTTTTGATTTTGTTGACGTTTTCAGGATACCTTGAAGTTAAAACATGCTTAAGCTATTAGACAATAACTGTTTTCAAGTTTACAAGAAAAAAAATTTCTTTTTGAGAGATTAATACTGACGGTCAACTGATAAAACACATCGATTTAAGCATGGAAATATTTTTTGTGTGAAAAGGAAATAAATTGATAACTATTCGTGTTCTACTATTTACTATTTTAACAAAAAATACGAATGGTTGACATTGATCCAAAAAAAAGTCAAAAAAACATTCAAAATTCAACGAAACGAGGATTTTTAACTTAGATTTTGAGCTACAAAATTTACTTGTGCTGGCAGTGTACCACAAACGTTAGATATTTCACTGAATATCATCACATTGAATAACTTGGTGAATTTCTCTGAATGCATTGAATGAATTGTAGGTTATAATTTTACTAATGAAAAGTACCAAAAAAGAGCAAGTAGTGTAATTTGGGGTAAATGAATATTTGACCTTGAAATTGTGAATAACTGAATTTTTTTCGTAAGTTTCAAGGTTATAAAGTGCTTTTTCTAAAAGTGATTAGGCATGAAATTAGCTGGGGGAAAAAAAAGCTTTTAAATATAGTAGAAACAAAGCTAATCAATTAATCCATAGATCCTGTGTAACTTACTCAACCTTTATATAATATGAACCTTAACTTTTAAGACCCTCTCATAAATTTGAAAATACCGGGAAGGGGGGGGGGGAAAGAAGGTTGGAAATAGCCTTAAAAGTTGTTGTTTGTGCCCAATATGATTTGCGATTGCGAATTTACTGATTGGATCAAAGAAGGACAAAACTTACACAGATCTATTTAAACAAGTGAGATACTATTTTAGATGCTTTTTTACCTTTAAATTCTTCAAAACTTTTGAAAAAAGAAATATTGCGAAGAAATAAAAAAATGTGTGTCAAATATCTTAGCATGAAAAACCTGTTCTAAAAATTTGAAAAAGATCAAAAATCTCAACGATTCAAAACCCTCTGATTTGTCCGAAAATAAATGAACAAATAAACCGGATCTTAATAAATCCTTTGTATATTCCTCCAAAAAAAGTGACATTTAGCTTTAAATTTCCAAATTTAAAGCTAAATGTCACTCAAATCTCCAAATTTTAATAACCAAATTTCCGTTGGGAATTTATTGATTTAAATAAATTCCCCACGGAGATTTTAGTAGATTGGCTTAATATGGCACAGTATCATTACGTTATCTCTTAAGTCGAAAAAGGGGGGCATATAAGCTTAGAATTACTATAATATACATAGAATAAAAGGGAAACGCAAGTATAGCTCTACTGCCATACGATTTTTTGTCGAAAAAAATAATGAAATCGACCTATTTCATTAAGAACCTATTTCTAAATATTTAAGTGTAAATGATTTCGAAAAAAATGTAGGACACCGTGTCGCTTAAATATATTCAAATCCTGATTCAATTCAAGGAGGTTATACACAAAGCAGCCCTAAGTAAATTTATTTTCTGTAAGAAGTAAACTATGATTGGCACATACGTTCTAACAACTACGGAATATCAGTAGTTTCAGAAAATATTTTGCCTAGTGGTATCAAACGTAATGTATTGCTATTCAAATAAATTACAATAAGAATGAATTTGTTCACCACTTCTTAAAATAACTTAAATAGATAAATAAAAAAACAAATTCGGATAATGAAAAAATTCTATTCGTTTTGAAAAATTTCTGCGTCAGCTCATTTCAACTAATAAAAAATAATAAAAAAAATAAAAAAAAAAATTTGTAAGAGCCTCAAATGTTTGAGAGTATGAAAAAACATGTTTTTATTTAGGATGGTATTTTGTTTAGATTAGTTAAAATACGCATGGAAGAAGATGAAATACTATAATGACATTACTATCACGTGACTTATTCTTCTAAAATGGGGGTCAACATACATCCTAGAGGAAATATTGAAAGTGTAAATGAATTTTTAAAAAAGAAGATAAAACGGAATTATCGCTCAATTATAAATGTCGTGATTCGCTAATGAGATTATAAACAAAGCAGCTCTGACTATGTAGATTCTTTCCCTAAGAGAAATAAGAATTTCTAAACAGATACATGACTTGCGATTGTTAAGGCATTTGCATTTTCTTAAATGTGACATCAGTTTTCTTAAGTTCATGGAAAATCGTGATTTATGATTTCATCATACAATTCCCTACAGAACGAAATGATGAAATGCATCAGAAGCATCGATGCCGATTTTGATTGTAGGTAGTGAGGCAACTAAAATAATAATAAACTAAAACAGAAAAGAAAAACTACCTTTATGACGCTGCAATCTTTTTAAAAGGAAAAAAAAAGTAAAATTATGCCTCTATCATAAAATCTTTTCTGAGGTAAGAGTGGTTACCTTTTTATTGCGTCTAATCCTAGTATACAAAACACGCAGGATTTGTTATCATTTCTTTTTTATCCTCTTTTCTTTTTTAATATGATTAAGTTACAGCAGTTCACATAATCCTATTTCTCTTTTGTGTTCCTTATTCAATCTTAATTTCTCAGTTAAGCTTATTTGCAAAGTAAATAAATTCAATGTTTTAATTTGTAAGCAAAATAACGCATCAATTTGGTATTAGAGAAAATTTTCAAATCCATGTCAAAGGTTGTATCGTATGTTAGAATTTTAACCTTTCTTTTTTTAGATCAAATTATTCCTGGAGTGATATAATTTTCTTTTATCACTGTCGACGAAGAGGCTATTTACGTAGTTGATTTACTTTTTACTGTTCCCTTTTGAACATCGTAGATATGTAATTGAATCATTAGAAAAGTAAACTATTTTTATAACGCTACAGTTTGTTTGGCTCAAAGTAAAAAGTAAAAATATCTTTAAGAGTTCCGCCTTCCTATAATCTCTTCGGCAAAAAAAAAGTTGATCCCTCTTTTTTAATCGAATTGTTCCTATCGATTTACTACTTTGTTTTATTTTATCACCGTCAATAAACAAGCTATTTATTAGTGGATTTAATGCATTCTTCTTCTCTGTCGGAATTTTTTTCGAATTTCCGACCTAAAAAAAAGAGTTCTTTTTATTGCTGAAATTTAATAAATGTTCTATCCTTAATTCGAAAATGCAAAATAGTTTTGGTCAGCAAGCAGTTTTTTGCTTGACCTATTGGTGGTGAAATATGTGGTCCACTGATCACTGGCTTGACTGGGTGGAAGAGGATTTTAAAATTCTAGGAATTACTAACTGGAGAACAATCGCAAAGAAAAGAGCAGAATAGAGGAAGGCTCGGGCCCTCAAAAGGCTGTCATGCCAAAGAAGAAGATGCAATTTTTTTCTTCGTCACATGGTATGCGACGCCGATCATACGGTCACGAAAGCGCCGGACGTATGATATGTAACAAGGACAGAGAAGGGGTCCTAACAAGTTTGAACGTCAACAACATTTTACGAGAGGGAAGACGATACAATCCTTTTGGCGAAAAAAGTAGAAAAATGGAAATATCCTTAAAACACTATTTTTATTACATAATCTTTTTGGCGAAAAAAAGGCTTTTATTTTTTGAAACCAAAATTATTCCTATGTTGATGGTATTGTTATTTTATCTTCACCATCAATGAAGCAGGCTATTCAAGGTAATTTTCCCTTTGCATCTTTAAAGTTTTGAAATTGAGCTTATTTTAAATTCTTGAGTCAAGTACAGATGCTAATTCGCCATCGAAAAATTCACCAAGTGATTTAATTCGCAATTTTTAAAAAAAAAAATTATTAATTTATTACAAAGTATTACTTATTAAAGTATTATTCATTAGAATACACTCAGTATTTTTGTTCGTGGCAATATTTTATATATTCAGCGATACATTCAAGTTTAACTTCAAACTATTATTTGAATCTCGAATATTATTTAACTACCAAATAAAATGTAACATATTATTTTATATTAAATCATTCTTTTTAATTTTTCAGTATTTGGAATAATTATAAAAAAATAATGGTTATTTTATTCTTTTATAAGATTAAAGGTAGATTAGGGAAAATATCAGTGTATGAACTACAGGTTATTTGTAATGTGATTATTACTAAACAATAAGAGTATTAACACAGGCAGGAATAAAGAGGTTATTGCCTATTATTTCCAGTACATTGTTATTTTTTGGTGATAAAGGGCCATAACCCGCTTTATACTTGACAATATTCTTTCTCTCTCTCTCTTTCTTTTTTTTTAAAAAAAAAAGATTAAGAGTTACTGCCCCATACTCCCTAAACTGATACTTAATATATAATAATTATAAAAATTACAATTGGTAAATGGTAAACAAATAAGCCAGTTGAAAAGAAATTTATGTTTCATAAAAAATAAAGAAGTGTTGAATAAAAAAAATGCGATTATTTTTATGATCGTCAACTCAGTAACGTTTTTTAAAGAAAAGAATACGCGCTTATTACTCAATTACGATAATTTTAGAGACCACTGACTGAGATACGCCAGCAACCTTTTAATTTTTACCAACTGAAATAGGACAGTTTTCCCTTACTACCTGAAAGGATAATGCCCCAGTTGGTACTAAATCGATAATTTAAAATATTGTAATTTTATATACTAGTGGGCTGCTCCCCCTGCTCGCTAACGCTCGCGAACCCCCGAAAATTGCTACGCAATCTTATATGGTTTGCTTCGCAAACCAAGCACGCTTCGCTCGCTACTAACTTAGGTGCATTGCAAATGCACAAAATTCTAAGAATTCAAAACAATCATTAAAATCCATATAACAACTTTTTTTTTAAAAAAAAAGTACATCTTTTTAGTAAATACTAAGTCATTAAAATAAATTTGAATTCAAATAAATGACATGTAATTTGTTAAACTTATTAGAAATGTGCTATAGTATAAAATCTTTAGATAAAATTTCTGAAACTGATATCTCTTTCAGAAGGTTATAATTTTGACTATAATTAAGTCTATTAAAAATTGAAAGAAGTGAATTGCAATGGAAAAACCTGCATAAACAAATAAATTCTAGTAAAACAAATAAATTCGTGATATAAATCAAAAATCGTCAAATAAATTCGTAATATATAAATTCGTGACAAAAGAGCTTTCGACAAAATACTAAAATTCGCGATCGCAACGAACTATAGGGGGCGTTGTTGTATGAGACTAATACCTACGATTTCTATATGAACAGTCATTCAGTTACTCTAGAGACGTTGTTAATGTAGCACGTAGCATTGCAACGTTCCTTCTTTATTGTGACTAATTAAATTTAAAAAAGAAAAATGCTTGATATTCTTTCTTATGCAAACGAAAGCAAAATGGTATCTCTTTTTATTAGAGAAGGAATATCCAAAATACATCGGAAAAATATTTGTACATTAACAGAAAAAAATATGTATATTCTTATAAGAGTTAAAACCTAATGCCCGAGAAATAGTATTACTAAATTTAATGCTATAACATGAAAGACCCATTTGAACTTTACATTCTATAGTTTTAAGAATCATATTACTTCAAAAATTAAAATGAACAAAAAGTATACATAAGCCTCATAATTTTATGACATTTAATTTTGTAAACAAAGTTTTTTGACAACAATTTTTATCAAAAAATTTCAAGTTTCAATAAAAATCATTATTTAGAAACTAAGAAACGTAAAATAAAGAATGCTGACGAAACAAAAACAAAAAAAAAAAACAATTCTTTTTTGTCGCCATTTTTAGTGCTACGAAAATTCGTCTTTGGGATTTGCCAAAAACAAAACAAGATGCAATTTTATTTTTTCAGGAGGGAAATATTTTACCGAAAAAACTAAAATGTACCAATTCCCACAACATAAAACTTTATCTTGGTAAACGTACGTTTTGGAAATGTTATTTCATTTGGAATCTTATTTATCAGAGTTCATATGGCGATATGATTGTTTTGAATCTATGCTAAACTCTATATCGGCTCATTTTCCACCGAAATCCGACTGACTATTTTGATTTTAAATAAAGTGTTTTATTTTATGAACTGTCGCAAAAATTTTAAGTGTAGATTGGCGGCACTTAAAAACCGCCAAATCTGTAGCGGCGGTGGCGTTAATACGTTAGTACCGAATTTTTATTCCATACTTTTCTGAATCATATTACTTCAAACATTGGAATATACAAGATGTATACATAAACACATAATGTTATACCATTTAATTTTTCAAAAAAAGTATTTTGAGAAAAATTTTTATCAAAAAATTATAAACTAAAAAACGGAAAATAAAGAATTCTTAGGATAAAAAAACGATTTTAAGAATTCTTTACATTGAAATAAAAACTTTCATATTGTTTCTTTTTTTATTATTCTTATAGTTCTTAATCAGACGTAAAAAACCATTCTGTAGAGAACCATCATCAAATGAAAAAAAAAAATATTTACAAGCAAATTTTTTATTGTAAAAATCATTGCACTTACCTGATTTATGATTCCCGGAGAATTCCAAAATGATAAGTTCCTTGTTTGAAAACTTTATTCTCAAATAATAGATACATAGTTTATACCTTCATTACTTTTAGATAACATACTACACAGCAAAATTTTATAATTGATATGAATTTGAATATGTAGCTAAAAACAGAATAGCTGAATTCTAGTTGAACTTATTCTTTCAAAATTAAAAAAAACTTACCAAGAAAACGATTTAAATTAATTAAGAATCAGCAGAAATGGCACTATTTCAAGTAACTTGGATAATTTTTTATTGTTGTTTTCCGAATTATATGGATACAGAAATATATACTATTCTATAACTATTACAATTCTGTATGTTCTGAATTCATATTTATTCACTGGAATGACGAAAGCAATGTTGACTTCACTTTAATTCGTAATGAATTGAAGACAGAAGAAATGCATTTTACCTTAATACACACATCTGTAACAGTATCCGAAATCGGAAGTCATCAGTTGCAAGTTTGTTGATAATAGAAATTAAAAATTATTGAAGAATTTTTCTTCAAATGTTTGGCGTGTTCTGTTCCTGAAAGATTTACTAATATTCTGGAGATTTTTTTCAAGTTCTTCGGCCTTTTCCTTAGGGAAATTTTGTTTCTTATTTGCTGCTAAAAAATGGCATCTGATTCAGTCAATGATTTTGATGGAACTAAATGAAAATGTGATAAATTAATGTCTGATATTTACAGGCTCCCGCTAGACGGCGTACTCGAGCGTTGCGATCGCGAATAGAGATCTATCGACAAAGACTACTCACTTCTGCCTAGCTTATGCTCTCTCTGGTTATTTCAGTTTCCGTTTTTAAAAGCGCTATATGTTGAGCCATTTCAGTAGATTTGGCATGTGACATTTTTAGCGTCAACCATTGGTCGATTTTCCAGCGTTGCCATTCGAGGAGCTTTTTTTTGTCGCCGTGTAAGAGAAATATATATATAGATTATAATAAATAGTCCGAGGCTTCTTTTTTTTTAATGAAACAATCAAATAAATTTTTAATGGTCTTAATAATTGAAATGATAATAAATATATGTGAGGGAAATAAAAAAGAAATACCAAAAACACGGAAGATTTTTTTTAAATATATTAAGATACAAAAGAATAAACAGCAGAAATATTTTTTCTTTAAACAACAATCAATTAACTTTTAAAAATCAGAATGAAACATAAAATAAAAAAAAAATTCTCTATATATATTCACACGTGCACTTAAAAGACGAACTTGCAGCAGTAACCCTTAGACGAAGTAAGTTAGACTTAGTTTCAACTAAAATATTTCTCACCATAGAGGCAAGTCAATAATAATCGAATATTGAAGTGCGTTTATTAATCCTTGAGTAAGTGAGGAAGGGCAGAGGTCATCTATTCATTGTTAGGTACGCCATTTGGTAATAGACAGGGACAGTGATGACGTATTTTATGACGTCAAACCCCGCCTTCTTCCAAACGCGTTCCAAACAATTTTTCGAACGAACCATTTCAATGGCATTTCCTATGTGAATTTAAGACGGCAAGATTTTTAGTTTATTATTGAAATAGATAAATTTATATAGCGCTTCTAAGGGACTTATTCCTAATTTAAGTAGTTTTCTTTATACGGAGTATCAGTAGATTTTGCGAGTTAAGCGCATTAAATGCTATAAAAAAAAGTTTCAAAATAGTCAAGTTATCTTTAATTTTGATGTATAAAAATCTAAGCGTCAATATTTTTAACTCTTGTTTCATGTTTAAAATAATGTCTTATTTTATTTAGAATTTGTTACATATTCTTGACCTACATCTAATTTTTTTCTTTAGTTATGGATAGGCATGCATTGTTTTAAAACGCTTTGTAATTAATTTTTAATCTATAATTAGATTGTATTTATCAATACTAATATGTCTGTTTATTTAATTATGTCTGATGATAAAATTTGTAGTTATTGTAAACTTTGTTTGCTTAAGATTTTCTGATTATTGCTGCTAATTCTCATAAGCTTTAGTTTTTAACTACTAAATAGGAATAAATTATGTAACTAACTTATTTAATTTTAAATCTGCACAGAGTTTTAGTTTAAACTCAGATTTATTTTGACTTGAGATTTTATCTTGTTTATATTTGTCAACATCATCATTAATTAGTTTTTAACTATAGTTTTATGCATTAATTATTTGAGAAAATTAAGTTACCTTATTATTAGATAATAAGGTATCTATTATCTAATAATAATATTAGATTATTTCTTAACGTTAGTAGTGTAGTGCTATATTAATGTGTAGTGTTATCATAGTGCAGTGTAGTGGTATGTTAAAAGGGTCAATACTATGTTTAGTTTCCAGAATTTTAATATATAGAATAGCTAAATTATTTCAGAATTTTAAATTTCTAATTTTCATTTTAAAATGTGAGAGGAACAATTTTTTTAGGTGTTATATATGAATTTATCTTAAAATCTCAGATTCCTATTTTATTCTATAAGAAAGTGCAACATGAATTTTTTTAGAATTCTTTAAAACATACTTATCCCATACATAAACTTTTATTTAACATTCATATTTATTAATCTATGTATTCACATAGATGTTTAAATTTTACTTATTTAATAATATTAATTTCGCATGCATTTCAAATAAATATAATTCAAATTTTTAAGAAATTTTTTAATTCAGAAACTTAATTCTTTAATGTATGTATGCATATTTAGTTATACAGCTTTTATTTTGGCAAATGTTACTGTTATCACTTTTTATAGAATAAAATTTGCATTTGACAGTCTAAATCAAAATTTTTTAAATTACCTTCATAGTAATATTCTATTTGTTGCAGTGAACGTAACATTCAAGTCATCCATATTTATTTCATAATTTGGTTGTAAATATGTTTTAAGACCTGTCAACTCTTTTGTTTACATAATTTTTTTTTATTTTTTACTTCCTATCATTTTAGTAAATTTACCAATTAATTTGAGCTATTTTAAAAACGTGTATCTAAAATGCTTTATAATTTTCACTAATTTATCTAACTTTATTCATGCTTCTTACATAACTTTTTAATTTGTTTTAAAATTCTCATAATTATTTACAATTAATAAGTTGTTACAATATTATAAAAAAAAAATTTATTTAATATAATATACATATTTTATGAAAAATTAAACATAAATTAGAAATAACTTTTTCCAAATAATAAAATTCACAAATTTCCGATTTCCAGATTATAAATACAATTTATATGGTAAATATTAAATACAAATTCTCTCAATCATATATACAAAAAGTTTTAATAATCATTTGCAATTAATAAGCTATTCCAATTAATATCATAAAAAGAGATTAACGTAATATTAATATATGCAACACTTTTTCTTGCCATGTCAGTGGTTAAATTCGACTCTATATTAATAAATTCAAAGATTCAGTTGACCCACTTTTAACTACATGAGAAACGCCATATTGTTTGCTCCGTTCAAAACTTTGTTTGGAACGAGGAGAGCTAGTGACGTCGTTGATGACGTAGGACTAACCCTGTCTATTCTGTAACCGCAAACTCCGGTGTATATGATTGGTTCCTTTCCTTAATCTTCTCTCCAAGAATTTTGGATTGTTTGTTTTAAAAACTAATCGAGATGGGATTTTTTTTTTAAATTATGCATTATTCCTTATTTTTGTGTGTTTCTTATCCTACGAATAGGTTACACACATTTTATTTCCGACCATCGGCTTCGGATCGTACTTTTTTTTAATTCAGACCAGGTGCATGGACTTCGGAAAAGTAAGAACCGCAGTGGATACAAATGATTTTCTTTATGTACTTGACTCTGTCACAAGCAAAGAAAAACATTATTCAATTAAGTAAAAACCACTTTGGCTACGTATAATTTTTTATGTGCCTGGCTCTGTAGAGGTCATAGAAAAACAGTATTAAAATAAAGCCAATTTTGATACAAATAATTTTCGTTAGGTATGTGATTTTGTCTCGGGCAAAGAAAAATCTTTTTCAAATAAGTAAAAATCGCTATAAATAATTGTTTTTATGTACGCGACTCTGAAGCTGTCATAGATACATGCTATTCAAATAAGTAAAAATCACAGCTACAAATTATTATTTATATGAAACTAACTAAATGGTCATATAAACTCATTGTTCAATGATTGATACATTAAACTGGCTAAAAAAATCGGTAACACTAATTTCTACCTTACTTAAAAATGTAAAAAAATTAAATAAATTACATTATGATATTCGGTACTTTTCCGTTAACAGTGTGAAAGTTAATTAAATTTTATTTTTCCATTATTCATTTTCACCCCTCTGAAAAATGATAAATAAAAAAAGTTTAATAATTGCGCCCTGATAAAGGAAAAGTAAGTAAGAAATGTAAAAGCTTTTCAAAGCATTTTAACTTGTCATTTGACCCTTATAAGTCTGATTCGTTTTATTTTGATATTATTTGTACAAGCCACATTTCCAACTTTTCTTTGGAATAAAAATCTGATAGTGAAAAGAAATAATTCGAAAATAAACGCAATTAACATTTTGTTAAATGCAAAGAATTAACAACGCGTATAGTATGAATAAATCATTATCTACGTCTTCGCCAAAGAATACCTTTGTTCGCCAAGATCTACGTATAGCCGTTGTCTAATAGCTGCATTAAATAAGCAAGATTATAATTGTGAGTTGCGATTTTAATATTACTTTGAATCAGATTTCAAATGATATAAATTTAAACTTGTTAGAACAAAACACTTTTTTTAACATTATAAAAATTGTGCCAACTTCCAGAGTTGGTTCAACCGACTATTAATTTGGAAAAAAAAAACTAATTCACTAGTTCTAGACGACACGACGCAATGAAATGCATTGCTATTTGCATACAATGGATGAATATAAAATTTCTTGAACGATATAAAACATGTTCTATTAAAATCTAAACCAGTGATTCTCAACCACTGTGCCGCGGCACTTTTGTGTGCCGCCAAATTCTTAAAATGTGCCGCCAAATATTGGAAATGATACAATAAAAATTAGAATGCTTTTTTCATTACGAGTAAAATTTAAATTAAAAAAGAGTCTGTGTATATATATATATATATCTATATCTATATACTTTTTATAATTTTTCCACGCTTTAGCCGCGTGAACATTTTTGTCGGTGATTGTCTTGTCTCAGACAATCTTAAAATAAGTTAGAATCAGAAGGAATTGTTTAAATTGTCTTTGACAATTTTAAAAAATGTTGAAATTATAGGTAGGAAGTTTAATGACTATTAAAATTATTAATTAACAAAGGAAAGCAAGCTAAATATTAACTTTCAAACGGAGTTAAAAACTAATCATTAAAGTAAGCTATGCAATAAATAGTTATAAAAACAAATTAACAAAGGATAACTAACAAAAAATAAGCTAACAATTAATAATTAGCAAAAATACTAGTTTTCAGGAAATCACAAAAAATAAGAATTAATGTAAAAAAACGAACAAATATGAACTGTAGAAAACATACTAACACAGGGTTCCCACGGTCCTTGAGAGTCCTTGAAAGTCCTTGAATTTTTTTTTGCTAAATTTAGGTCCTTGAAAGTGCTTGAAAAACGTCTTAGGTCCTTGAATTTGTCCAATACTGCCGGCGGCCCTTTTCATAAAACACCCGCGGATCTCTCGTTCTTTCTGTTTTGTTCACGAGCTCTCTCACGTGGTTTTTAACGCTACCGTTTCTAACCGGGCCTAGCGTCTTGGTGTCTGCCAAGCGCGCGAAGCACAGCAGACAATCAATGCGTTCTGGGCGAGACTCCACTTCATCTCCTGTTGCATATGCTTAGATCTTTTTTCTTATCAAAACTGGAATACTCTCGAATTTCGTAACAATATGTACCTTGTAGTTTTCAATAAATTTGCCGTTTTACCATCCGCACTTGTCCTTACGTTTGCGTCATTTCAAAACTTTATTGTAAAGCGTATTCACAAAGGCACGGCTTCGTATTTGTGTTATGTAGTTTAGACTAGTTATGCCTGGGAAGTGCTATTTTAATCCCCAATGGATCGATAATCAAGCTTATAAAGAATGGATTTTATCGATGCCCGAAAAGAAGTTCAGAGCCAAGTGCCGATTATGCATGAAGGAGATCGATATCGCGAAAATGGAAGAATCTGCTCTGAAATCACACATCAAAGAAAGGTAAAACAAAAAAGCAGTCTCATGCCCTGAGTTCTCTTTTTCCAAAGACATCAACATCTAATTCATCTGGTGTAAATACTCCTTCAGCATCGTGTGCCCCATGTGAAACAGAAACTTTAGTGGCCGAGGTAACATTGTCTTCTTATCTGGTCAAAAGGAATGTGCTTGATGCTGAAATTCTCTGGAGTCTGAAGTGCATCACTAGTAATTATTCATGTAACTCCTGTGAAGGGATTAGTAAATTGTTCTCCAAAATGTTTGCTGATAGCTGTATAGCGAGACAATTTTTTTGTAGTGCCACAAAGTGAGCCTATTTGGGCTCCTTTGAATTGGCACTATACTTCAAAGGGGTTCTCATAAATGAGCTGAAGAATGTTGATTGTTACACTGTACTCTTTGATGAGACGTTAAATCAGTCTCTACAATCTAAACAGATGGACATTATGGTAAGGAATTGATAATAAAGTTTGCACTAAGTATCTTACCTCCCAATTTATGGGTCATGGAACTGCAGAAAATATTTTGTCCTCTTTTTACAAATGCATGGATAATGGTTAAAAGCTCTCTAAAATACTTCAATTATCCATGGATGGACCCTATGTCAATTAGAAATTCTATTAGAAGCTTCAGTGTGAATTAAAAGAGAACTATTCCCACCAGGTCATATTCATTGGCAGTTGTGGATTACACATAACGAATAATGCTTTTAAACATGGTGAAAATGGGATATGTTCCTTCTAATTTTTTTTTTCAGAAAGAATTGTTGCTGCATAACATTTAGAGAAAGTTGCGTAAATTATGAATGAATAATTTCAGAAACGGTGTTTAATAGAGGAGAGGAGGGGGTTATGGAATAGTCATGGAATATGGAATACCTAAGATTTAGCTCTGTCTTTCATGCAGCCTTCACATGGAAATACACAGGATTAAAGGATTTCACCATTAACGCCTCATTACCATTAGTTATAGATTGTGCTGAAAATGATTTTGTGAATTAATATGTAAAACCAGTAGGGTTGTTTTTAAAAAAATATAAATTTTAGTCCATAATACATATACTCTCTTCTCTCTATATAGGCAAAGCATTTAGGTATAATATTTGAAATTAATTATTGCTTCTAGTAAAATAGAAGAGAATAATTTTTAAAATTGGTCTTTGATTAAGGTCCTTGAAAATTTTGTTGAGGTCCTTGAAAAGTCCTGGAAAGTCCTTAAATTTCTATCTCATCATAGAGTGGGAACCTTGTAACAATTAATAACTAGCAAAAAATAAATAACTGTTACTATCAAAAAATTAGTCGTAAGAAATAATTAATCCCTTAATAAACGTGCTTTTGTAGTACGTATCATTTTATTTCACATTCAAAATTATTATCGCAAACTATTTAACACATTGTATTATAGGTAAGTAAATAACTTTTAAGCTAATTTTTTTCATTTTGTGCCGTCAAATTTCGAAATCTTTAAAAGTGTGCCGCCACAAAAAAAAGGTTGAGAATCACTGATCTAAACAATACACGAACAAGATTAAAAGCTAAGGAAGGAAAGGCAAGCTAAGGAAATGAATAATAATTTCCATTTTTTCTTCTTTTTTTTTTTGTCATTTTCAAAATGTCACTGACATTTAGGATGTGATCATTAGATTTTGAGCTTGGAGAATCAATAACGTCAAACGATATCATTGTTCGTCTGCAGATATAAGTTATATTTAAATAAAATAGTTATGTCCTTTAATGTGAGGAATTTTTTTTTTCGAACGAACGTTGCTTGTTAATTATAGTTATTTTTTGATTTCTGAGAAATTTCTTCAATTTTTTAATAAAATTCGACGAAATGAAAGCAAGCAGAAAAAAACTCTCTGCACTGATGAGTTTGAAAACACTGTTTTATTTTTCTAATTTCAAGTTAAGTCGAAAAATTTTATGATGGAGGAAATGAGCCAGTAAATAATTAAATATAGTAAAAAGTTAAAAAAATTTCGAAATGTTAGGGGAAAAAATAACTTTTTGACCCTGATAAGTTAGAGAGAAGTATTATTTTATGTTCATATTATCAAGTTTAACCAAAACAACTTAACAATTTTTTTTAATTCGAAAGATCTATAGAGAGTTCTAACGAAAAACTAATACATAATTAGATTTTTTTTTATAAACAAAATCCTTGATTTTGTACGATGGGTCGAACCACCCGTAGCAGCCGTTTCGTATGTGTATATTTATAAGTTAAAGAGAAAACATGGAAAATAATGTAATAAAAATTAATGAAAAAAAGAGAAAAAAATTATTAAAATAAAATATTTTTAAAAATATTTCAAATGTTCTTTTTTATTTAAAAAGCAATTATTAAAAAAATCAGGAAACAAAATAATGTCCAAACAAAATAATGATATAATCTTGTCATCAGCTCACACTAATATGCCCGCAAAAGAGAGTGCTTTCTAATATTGTATTAATATATAGCCAAAGCAAAATATATTACAGTAGTGTGAGGAACAGTCAAAAAACCAAACGAAAATCGAACGCATTAAGTAAAAATGTACAAAATAAAATATATCAAACAAAAACAGAAAATAAAAATAAGAACTCAGAATGTAATATATAAAGCGAGTTGCGATTTCAACGATTTCAAATGAACTTACACATACCGGAATCTTTCAAGAATATATATATATTTCAGATAAACAAAAAAGAGATAGGTTTGAACAAAAATCCCGGGTGCTTCCATCTTGTTAATTATTCTTATTTATTTATTTATAATTATTATTATTATTTTAGAAAACTATTGAGATTGTAAGATATAGAGAATTTTAATATGCATAAAACGATAAGTAGCATATAAATGGTCTAACTTATTATCCAATAAATCACAATTACATTTTTCTGGTATTAAAAGAATTCTTTATTTCTATGAAAAAATTTTTCCAGTCAAAATGATAAAAGAAAAAAGAGCAGCGAATGAGGTGAATCTTTAACTGAATTTAAGTTTAAGAATAAAATCTCTGGAAGTCGAATTCCTAGAGAATGTGAAATTCCAAAAATGTCAACTTCGGAACTAAGAAAGACGCGGAAGGAATTCTGTGAAGTCAGGGAAAAGGAAGGGCATAAAGTCACCCGGGTAAAAGGGTGGTTGAGGGGGTTGTTTCTTCTTTTTCTATTAAAAAGAATGCACAGTTACAGTTAGTATTTCCTTCTGCTATTTTCAGAATTATTTTATATAAAATTATGCCGTAGATCTTAAAGTAAAAACTGGCATAACTTGAATATTAAACTAGTTTTAATATATTTAAATAAAATCTGACGCGTGTAAGAAAAGATCAATTTTACATTTTTATCTAAGTGTGTCTTTAATTTTTAATCAACTGTAAAGTTCTTCAGTTAAAATTGTTTCAATGGTATGATTGTTTTAAATACCTAGAACTTAATTTGATTATGGAGCATTCCAGTATAATTTGCTCGTTTGAAATATTTTAGATGTAATAAAATACGTATTTATTTATTGTAAACTAGGAAGCAATGATCATGCTCTCTCCTCTCATCGATTGCTTCTCATTTATCATTTTTTTTTCTTAAATTATTTGTAAAAAAAAAGAAATGTAATTTTGTTAATAAATTATATAACTATTAAATTTGAAAATTAGAACATTCTATTAAAATGTTTATTATAACGAAATAAAGAATTATCCGGATTTAAAAATGATTAATTGCACTTTAAAAAAAAGAATGTTATGACACAATATTATGACACAAAAAAAATGTTATGACACAATACAATACAAGTAAAGTAATTTTACTCTTTCTATAGCAATACATTTTTTCATATTTTTCAAGAAATACTAAGAGAATTATTTTATAACTATAGAAATGTTTCGATTAAGCAATTTCTCATACAGTTTAAAGCTTTTAGAGGTTTAGAGAAGTTTTAGAGGTTTTAGAGAAGTCTGAAGCTTTTAGAGGTTTGAAGATCCGACAACAAATTACAAACAGAAAATAATGTTTTTGAACACCGTATGACAAAAAATGTAGCAATAGGTTTGTAACTTAAAGCAGTGTTTTTAGTTATTATATTCAATGACTACACAAAATATCTAAGAATAGCTAAATAGTCACGTAGATATAGACATTTTTATATAAAAAAAAAACTTTTTTTCTTAGGTTTTTTTCTATAACTTAAAATATTCAATAAAATTAATCAAAATTTTTAGAACAATTTAAAATTAATTATAAAATTTTTGCTGTAAAATTTGAAAAAAAAATTCGTTTAAAACTGTGCAAGATATGAGTAATTAAAGTAGTTTTTTTTTAACACTGCGCCCCTAGATAGAAGAAAGAAAAGGTGTTTGATGTTATATAGTTGATCAATATCAGTTGAGTGATTATATACTTTTTCTTCCTTTTTACTTTAATTTATTATCTTTCTTTCACCCAGTACGTAGAACCGGTATTCAGCTATCATTTGCATGATAGTTTATAAGATTTTTAATTAATCCGTTACACCGGAAATAAAGAGGGGGAAAAACATGTTTTAGAAATGCGATCTTAATAGACTTTCTTTAATTTTTTGTGGTGTGTTGTTTATGTTTTACATCGATTAAGTTTAAATAAGAAGTGAAATACAATTTTTTCCATTACCGTAACTCAAGCATAAAAGTCTTGTTAAAAAAAAATAATGCAACTACTTTATTATATTGATTAAGTAGTTAGAAATTAATTACGTAATGCTTATTGGCATATTTAATAAGTCTGTAAACTATTAAATCGGTCCAAGAAAGAAAGAAATAAACAGTAAATCAAATTTTGCTTTAGTTTTAGTATTAAAATCTATTACAGTATCTAAATGTCTTATGTAATAAAACATGAATATGAGTGTTAATTTTCTATAATAGAACACTCCTATGCAATAAGATTATGTCAAATAGCTTTACAATTTTCCAAATTAGAAGATTCTGTACTCTAATATTAAGAATTAAACCGTATAAGAATAGGGGTATTTGTATTAACTATTCAACCAATCGAGTGCATATTATTTGCGAAAACAATAAAACAGTAAAAATTATGAATAAATTTTTTTATAACTATTTTTCGGTGTCGACTGCTGGTAAAGGAAAGTTTAAAAATCGTTGCAAGTAAATTAAAAATAATCATAAAAATTTTATTTCGAGCTGAAACAATCTATGGACGTTGATTTTATTTGACTTCATTGAAATGACTAACTTAGAAAAAAAAATTTAGTATCTGCAATTTATTATTTTAAACAACTCTGTTTACTTTTCATTTTTATACATAGCTTTAATTTCCCCATAGATCTTAAACAAATCTATTCTCTTAAAAGCACCGAAAACTGAAACGTCGTATGGGAAAATTCCCTTCCAAAAAGAGCAGTAATGATGTGTAGCACAATAAAGTAAAAACAGGATCAATAACATAATTCAGGATTTAGGAAAGCGAAGTAAATCATTCTCAGAAAATATTTGGTAAACTAGGTTAATCTTCTATGATATCATATTTTTTCCATATATTAGATAAAAATGTTTTGTCAAACCAATTTACAAAGCAATAACTTTTTTCTTTGCTCTTTATTTTTTGCTACACGTAGTTTCGTAACACCGTAAAAAATATCAATCTCCTGGAGAATGAAGAAATATTTGAGGAAAATCTTGTCTGCATTTGACATAAACTAGTACGTTGCAAATATTTGTCGTATTTTTTTCTTTGTTTTTATATGGACTTTTGTTCTTAATAAGTTTTTTTTTCTTTTAAAATGTTCGTGAATATTTTATTCATAATTTCGATTCATGTCATAAGAAAGTTGTTTTAATCTAAGATTATTTATTTATAAATATTTCGATTTGAAGGTTATATTTGAAAATATTGAGTTATATTTGAAAAAAAATTTTTTTGATGCTTTAAAAATTGGAAACAAATATAAAGTTATTCAGTTGGTGAAGTGTCAGGAAAAAAGGCATTTAAAATTGAAATTATGACTTGCGTTCGAAATATTGACAGTCAAAATCAAAATTAAATCATGAATAAGCAAATCATGAATAAGCAGTATTTGTCGAAAAAGCCATGGTAGCAATATTTAGGGGAGTTAGGTTCCGCATTTTCTTCCTAAGATATGAAATAACGCTAAACTGTTTAATCTCTTAACAGTCCTTTAAATACTTAAACATAAATTTTTCATCCGTTCAATTAAAAAAACTGCTACTATAAATGACTTCTTAACAAGAAAACAAATTTTATCTGAAAAATAACTGTGCGTTTGTCATATAGCTTAAATTACTTGATAAAAAATGCTAAGAAGAGCTATTATAATTTTTAAATTCGAATTATTTCACAAAATACATTGTTATTTAATAATATTTCTGCTTGTAATAGATACTTTGAATAGTTATGATTAGTTTTAAATTTAAAAATGTGAATGTAAACCCATAATTTTAAGATAGTTTCGTTAACTTACCAAGATATCTTTGCAAAGTTTTTATTTCCAAATATTTTCTTTCTCAATAAATCTGACTCTGTTCGAAACAACGTTTCATTTGGAGTTGTGTTTACTGCATTTGATGAACTTCAATTTAACAAATATGCTGCAGTTAATAGGTCTCCTCTTCTTTGGATCTGGAATCAAATAATAATATCTAACATAGGAGACTACAATTCAAACCATGCCATTTAATTGAGAATATGGAATGGGGTAATTTGAAACAATTTCCCTTAATTTTCTCCAGTTTTTAAACCCATGTTAAATATATTCACCTCCATTATCAAACCAAATTTTTGAAACACTTCACTACCATTTTACATCCCTAAAATAGTTCTTCAAATTTTTTGTAACCTTAAACTTAATTTTAATTGGATAAACCGTCACAAAATATGATAAATAATCTAAAAATGTTACAATATTTATTCTTCCTATCCCATGTGTTATGTTCTTTTGGTCCACAAACATCTTTGTGTATTAATTCCAATGGCCTAGTTGCTCTGATATATTCACGTGACAATGGACGTCAAGTTTGTTATGCTTCTACAAATACTTCACAAGGATGAGAAATATTCTTAAGTTCATTAATTTTCAAATTCCTCCAGGATGAATGAGTTACTAATATCTTCATACCATCAATGTTTAAATACCCAAATTTTCTATGGAAAGAATTTGCATTATTTTCGTCTTTGGTGATTAATGCATCTTTTCGTTCATTTATTTTATTTCATATAGAGCGGAATTACTTTGTTTAACTTTTAAAATAATAATAAATAAAAGAAACTTCCACCTCATCTTTAACAAATTTTACGACGTCATCATTTTCTGATATGGCATTAACCGACAAAAAATTTTCATTCAAATCTAGAATGTATAACACATTTTTTAAATGCATCTTTCAGATTCATTATCAGACTATTACTATCAGACTATTACTGTCTACCAGATGAGAAGAAGATCCCGAATCAACTATACAGACATCCAAAAATTCAGAAATGTATTGAAGGTTAGAAACTATATGGCTTTATTTTGTTTCTTGTTGGTTTTATGAAAATAACAATCTTTCTTTTTACTCATATTATAATTATCTGATGAACTCTTGAAATCTTTTACTAAATGTGATGAACTATTACACTTGAAACATTTTATGCCTTTAGACGAGTATATTTGACTTTTAAATTTGCATGCAATTAGATAAACGAAGTACTATTACATTTAAAACATCTTCTTGTTTTTTAAAAGCAAACGATTCTCAATTTTCTGCCAATTTTATATTATGTTCTCCAGTCAATAACCTTGCTGTTAAATTCGTTAAAGTTTTTTTCTTTTTTCCCAGATTCCCATGCACAAAATTCTTTTATTACTCTGGAAGAATAGATAAAAATTTGGATATAACCATTTCCTCATCTATATTTTTATCCATTGCGCTTAAAGTAAATGCCATGTGTTCTAATTTGCTTAATATTAGTGAGAAATCCAAATCTTTTTATTGAATCTATAATTGAAGAATTCTTGTAAATAAAGACACTTCTGTTGTTCCGAATCTCTTTCAAAATTGCTATATAATTTTGAAAAATCACTATTACATGTTAAATTATGCATCATCGCTTTTTATTTATTGTATTAACGTTAATCTGTAGTGCTTTGGTATCATTTTTGTTCTACATAATTTTGACATACCCTGTTTCTGCGCCATTTTTAATAGTTACGATATCGTACAAAGAATTTGCTTTTAAGTATATTGATATTTGAAACTTTTATAATACAAAATTATTTTGATCTTACGACTTCTCAATATCAATTAGATTACCACTTACCTGTGTCAATTTTTTTCTCTTTAATTTATTATTCTTCAGCTTTATGTCAGTATTGATTAGTCCTTACGCTCTTTTAGCTTCTATGACTTATTTGACTGAGTGGTTCAAGGACTAATAAATTATACATTCGTTAGCAAACAAAACACAAAATATAGTCATAAAACAAAGTAGATTTTAGGTTTTACTGTTTCAAGTTGTTTCTTTTTACTTTCGTAGAACATTTTTACGCCATTTGTTTTTATTACATGTGTCTCAACAAACGTTGCCACTCAAATATGTCTAGAGAATTAATAAAAACATTAATAGTTATTTTTACTAGAGAATATGGCTTCCCACCCATAAGTCAGAGAATGTTAACCGTGTGTCGTAATTTCCTTATGATCATAGTTCGATATAGAAACCCAGCTTCGACAAGAGTATGGTTTTTCGTCACCACTGCTTAACTTCTCATTATCTCTTTTTAAAATATCATTCCAATTCCATTTTAGGATTTAGGAAGGATTTCGCTTTGATAGAATAAAAAAGTAGTTGTTGCTATTGGAACTTAACCCTAATACTGCAGCCTTGGGAGAGCTGGATAATCGTTTTTAAAACTATTCTTGAACATATAACTTAAATGCAACTTAATTCACGATCGCAACGCTCGAGTACGCCCTCTAGCGGATAGGTTATTTTCAGGCTTTTATTTATTAAGTTTTCATTCAGTTCTATCAGAATCATTAACAGAGTAGGACGCTATTTTTTTAGCAGCAAGTAAAAAGAAAAATTTAACTGCAGAAAAAGGCTGAAAAACTTGAAAAAACGACCTAGAATATTGGTAAATCTTTCTGAAACAGAACGCGCCTATCATTTGAAGAACAATTTCTCATTAGTTTTTACCTTTCTATTATCAACAACATAATTTCCGATTTCATGATCGCATGCTGCTACAGATGTGTGTATTACGGTAAAATAAATTTTTTTTGTCTTCAATTCATTATGAATTGAAGTGAAGTCAACATTGCTTATTTCATTCCAGTGTATAAATGTGATTTCAGAACTGTAATAGTTATAGAATATTCTTCTTCTTTATAGAATAGTATATATTTCTGTATCTATATAATTCGAAAAACAACAATAAAGAATCATCCGAATTACTTGAAATAGTATCCTTTGCGTTGATTATTAATAAATTTTCATCGTTTTCTTGGTAAGTTTTTTTTAAAATTTTGAATGATAAATTTAAATTATAATTTAGCTATTCTGTTTTTAAGTTACATATTGAAATTCATATTGAGATCTTGCAGTTATAAAATTTTATTGTGTGGTATGTCATCGTAAAGTAATGAAAGGATAATCTATCTATACATATATTATTTGAGAATAAAGTTTTCAAATGAAGAACATATCATTTTGGACATTCTCCGGATTTATGAGTCAGATAAGTGTTATGATTTTTATAATAAAAAATTTACTTGTAAAAAAAATTTTTTTTTTTCTAATTTGATGATAGTTCTGTATAGAATGGTTTTCTACGTCCAATTAAGAATTTAAAAAAAATGAAAATTTTTAATTTTAATTTGAGGAATTTTTAGAATTGTTTTTTTTTTTTTCGTAAGCATTCTTTAGTTTGCGTTTTTTAGTTTATAAATAATGATTTTTATTGAAACTTAAAAATTTTTGTAAAATTAAATGATATAAAATTATGAGGCTTATGTATACTTTTTGCTTATTTTAATGTTTGAAGTAATATGATTCATAAAACTATTGAATGTAAAGTTTAAATAGGCCTTTCATGTTATATCATTAAATTTAGTAAAATGATTTCGCAGGCATTAGGTTTTAACTCTAATCAGAAGATAATTTTTTTTTTCTGTTTATTTAATAATATTTTTCCGATGTGTTTTGGATGTTCCTTCTCTAAAAAGAGAGATACCATTTTGTTTTCGCTTGCATAAAGAAGAATATCAAACATTATTCTTTTTTAAATTTAATAAGCCACAATAAAGAAGGAACGTTAGAATGCTACACGCTACATTAAAGACGTCTCCAGAGTAACTGAATGACTGTTCATATAGAAATCGCAGGAATTCGTCTCATACAACAACGTTATAGTTCGTTGCGATCACGAGGGAACAGATTAAGTATGACAAAACATTTGTGTTTAGAATTTTCAAAACAGTCAATTTATTCGCTCTTACTTCAGAGTTTGCATGAAATGTTTAGTGACATTCTCACAATTTTATCTAAAGTTTTATCAGCTTTTTGTTTTCTTCATAATCAGCAAAAATAATAAACTGATCAATGATTTGTGGTCGTCTCAAAAAAGAATTGAGACGACAAAGATGAAAAATAAATTTAGAAAATGGCAATTATGTGGTTTGTTGCCACTGCTTAATAAAAAAAGTACTGTTTCAAATTTCGCTACAATGTTCATCATCAGATTGCGCAGGCTAAATTGTTTTGTGTAAAAAAAGCTTGTGTAATGTTTTCGACTACTAAAAAAGACTACAGAGACTAAAAAAGGCTTGTTAGACTACAAAAAAAGTATATAGTTAGTAACTTATAACAATAAAAAAATTCTTCAAAATGGAAATTTCAATAATTTAATGTATTAGTTCATCAATTATTTCAGCAAAAGATTCACAAAAATTCCATTCAAGAAATCTGTGATTTCTAATAGAAAGAAAAGAAAACAAATTTTGTTCATTGCATGTCAAATTGTCTTTTTGTATTTTGTCTGCACGTGGGTAGTAAATTTGAATCATAATTAATTTTTATTTTTACTTTCTTTTAAAATTAAAAGAAATAAACTTATCTACTACGTTATCAAATTTATTTTTCAATACTTTCCTTTTTATTATCATGAATTATATTGAATTCAGAAAAAAATATTGTTATATCAGATCTAGTGTGAAACAATCTGAATTTTCAAAGAGAAAATATAAAAGTGCTTAATTTATTTATTTAAAAAAATTTGAGACAGGCTATATTTTTTTGGACCATTATACAAACATAAGATTGTTGTGAGTTGAGTGAAAATTTCTATGAAATTCAAATTTTAACGATGAAATTAAACTAGTTTATAACTCAATTTATTTTGTTTGCATTCATGAAATTTCTCTAATAGTTAAAAGTACTCACTAAAATCATATTTAATGAACACGCACACAAAAAAAAAAACGTGTTTCTTTAAGAATCAAATCGTATTTATTCCACATTCTATTTATGTAATTTTAACTCTTGGCTTTCATCTTCCAAAATGCTATTTACTTCTTTCCCTCTACGAAACATTTTCCAAATATTTGTTTAACCTTCAATATTGTAAATAGGAAAGTTTTCTTTTTCGTGCTCCTATTATGTAACCAATATTCGTCAAATAATAAATAAAACATTTTTCTGTACCTACATAAATGAAATGAACTTCTTTGTTAGATTACTCCATTCAACAATAAATATTTATTGAGGCCATTTTGTTGCGGTTACATTTCTCGTCTGCTTTTTACGTGCGTTGCCACAGCGGTGTTAAAGAAAGAAAAGTATGATTGGAATATGCAAACAGCTGCTCACGTTTGATAAGAATATTTTCGGAAGCAGATGCTATTCTTTACTTCAAAGATAGTTCTATGGTTAAGATAACTAGGAACGTAGAACGATTTTTTGTTCAGTATTGTTTCATATCATTCTACTATTGTTTATCAGAGATAAAACACAAATTTTTCCCCCTATGTCAGTGAAAATCAAAACTTAGTACACATTTTTTTTATTATTAGTTTTTTTATAAATTAGTCACATAAAAAACATAACAATTATTAAACTAACAAATATCATTTAACACATTGTGCAGCTCTGGTGCGAAGTAAACAAAAAAGTACCAAAGAACAAATATCTTATTTAAACTAAATAAATCTTTTCTAACTACGCTTTATTCTTTACATTAAAAAAATTTCATTTTTTATTTGTAACTTATTATTTCTTTAATATTTCAAAATAGAAACAATGTTAAAGGAGTAAATCCTTCAACATTTTCTATTTTTGTTATAAAACTGACAAATGACGATTCGTTACCAGATTGCGACCGGTACTGCGACATATTTGTGAAGTCATCTCACTTCTAAAAGGTGTCAATGTCCGTCCATGGTAATGGTATCTTATGACTTCAACGTGAGACCGCGTTTGCAAAATTGACTCTTGTGAAGAAAAGTTCAACATTGACTTAGTGATCAAGTCACAATGCATGATGACTAGAATTGAGTACAGATTCGAATCACTGAATTGATTCGGTGTCTCGAATCAGTAATCTGAGCCATTTGCTTCGAATTCGGTGCTTTCACGGTGTTATTTTGGCACAAACCGAGTGTTTCATTGTAATTTATCTCACATCCCATTTTTTGATTTAAAAAATATATAAATTGCATAGTCACTAAACTATGACAGATATGCTAAGAGTGGAAACGTAAATATTTTAGAATATAAAACGTGACATTTAAGAACATGAAAAAGGTTAAGTATATGAAGAATTAAAGACAAAAAGTAAGACTCACCCTTCTTTGGAAACAGCACTTTCAGAAAAAAAGAAAACAAATCAATTGAAACAGGAAACACCATTAAAATCTCTACTGTCATCTTAATTAAATACAAATCTTCTGCCGATCAGCTCCCAACTTGAAATTTTAGTCTTGAGAGCTGGGAGCTTGAAAAAAAAAAGAGGAACATTGTTTACTATAAAAAGAATTACAATAATTTATATACTAATAGCTCGGAAAACCACAAAAGATCCCCACTTTTTATTCTAAAAGATTCGAAGCAGCTTTGATTCTTGAGTAGTACTCATGTATTTTAGTGTTCATTTTTTTAAAATGTTATTTTATCTAAACAAATTTTCAAAATAGGTAGAAAAATAGGTATTTTGACTACTATCAATGTTCAACTCCGTATCCTAGTAATTTTGAACCCAACCCAGAAGACAAGGGAGTTCTTTGATCAAACTAGCCTTTGAGGCGAACTTTTTGGTGAAACTAACCCACATTTGCTTTAGATGGTGTGGAAAACCACGAGAACCTACCACGGTTAGCCCGATAGCAAGGGGATTCTAATCCATGATCCGTCCACCACTGAGGATATTTCACGTCAGCACTATGGTCGGTGCTTGTTAATCTATTATTGGGGCTAGGGATGCTTAACTAATTATGGTAATAGGAAAATAATGTAATTGCAACAAGTTTTTTTTTTTCACAGTTCACCGAAAAGTATAAGAATACAAAGGTTTCACAAGATGCATATAAAAAAAATTGTACCACTATTCTGGAAAAATTAGACTAAAATATGTTTGTATCATTCGAAAGGAACTACAAAAGCAATAATGCTTTTTCAAAAGATAATAAAATGATATTGAGGCATATCATTTTATTACTGCCGAAAAAATGTGAAAAAATATTTTAAAGTCAATTTTATAATAGATAAATAATTTTTATCCAATTTTTATCAATTTCATTATCGAACCACACACTGATTCGAATGAGTAAATGATTCGAATCAGTTATTCGAATCAACGAGTGATGCGAATCACCAAAGTGAAGTTATTCTATTGATTCGATTCGCCTTGATGATTCGTTTTGCCCAATTATAATAGTCACCGAGACCTTTATGTGGCGTCACAAGATTAAGTAACATCCATAGTCATGTCGATACGTCTATGAGACTAATTAAATCAGAAAACACTTAACAACCATGATGGTGTGACCACACCTGTGTCTGTATCTGTAATAACTGGTGTGACTATTTATGACTGAATTGTGGTGTCACTGTAGCAATTTGTGCTAGTTGCAGAGATTGGCTTTAATCATTGGTAAAAATTTTGTTTCGTTTTAGGACGATATTCTAATCCTTTATACTAACAGATAAAGAAAACTAATAACCCTAATAATCTCGTCCTAGTATCATTAACATTATAGTATACGTCTGTCTGTCTCAGGAATATGGTGATATTAATTGGATCAATTGAATTATTGTTTTTTTTTCGTTTATAAAATTTATCTTGACTTATTATATGTTCTAAATGATTATAAGGACCTTTAAATGCTTGCTTTACTTAAGTTACATTGCTTGTTTAATATATGCCTTTACGAGGTGAACTGGTTTTATAAATTAGTTGAATCAAAACTAATTTTTATAGTTAATTTATCTTCAATTTAAATTTATAGTCTTAAAAGTATTACAAATTGTCAAAAATTTTTAGTTGTTAATTATATTCTTTAAATGAATACATTTTTATAAATTAAATTTTACTCGATGTTTTTCCCTACATTTTAAAGTAACTTTAAAGTAATTAATGTATTACTTTCGGAAATGTGTTGTTTATAATACGATTTGCCGCTATCATAAGTAAATATGGTTGTTCAGTTTTAATAGTAACTGATATAAAATGTTGCTACAGTGTAACGATAACGATAGAATTCTAAATGTATTATTTCGCCGAAATCAGGAGTAATTTTAAACAGGAAGGAAGATTCTGAAACTCGAGCACTTCCCGGATGATGTAGTTTGTAAGTAAGAGAAGAAGAATGAAAATGATACGATAATGATACTTTTTAAGTTCGAAACTTTAGCCTTTATAATAAAGTTGACCGAAATCTTTCCTACTTATAGAGGCCGCGTTTTAACTTTTGCAAAATATTATAGTGAATTGTGGTTCGCAATAGTTAAAAAGAAAATATTAAAGATGTGAAAAACAATTGGTGAAATTATGAAAATATTTATTTACACAAGATATTAAAAATAGTTGTTTTAAGCAAGATAATACAAAATAATAATAAAGTTAAATAAATAATAGAGTTAAATAAATAAAAATGTCATGGATGACAGATTTTGAGTTAGTACTCCTTTATCACTAGAACATTTTTCTTCATTCTATTGGTATTCTGAACTTCGGTTAATTGCATTGAAAAGAGACAGTAAAATTGGATTGTTATCAAAGTGTTTCCTCGAAGAATAAGATTTCTTTAAGGCTTTTTTTTATATATATATTTATTATTGCAGTTATTATTATATTATTGTAGTTATTATTATAACTTTTGAAAAAAGATAACGGTGGGTCTCTTACTCTTGATTTGTTTGATATCTTCTCCAAATTCAACTGACTACTCAATTAAGTTCAAATTTTAAGCTACGGTTGAATAGTTTTTTACCGGCTACTTCTTGAAAATATTTTGTACTTTTACTCTGGACATTATTTCAGATGATTATTAATAGAAAATAATTATTTTTTATAAAATTATTAGTTTAAATATTTAAAAAAAATTATTAAACATATTAAAAAATTTCTATTACTTTAAATATTAAAAAAAAAATTAAACCTACTACAAAATTTTCATTAGTTTAAACACTTAAAAATTTTTTAAACTTATTAAAAAATTTCCATTAGTTTAAATATTTAAAAAAATATTAAACTTATTAAAGAATTTCCATTAGTTCAAATATTAAAAAAAAATATTAAACCTATTAAAAAATTTCCATTAGTTTAAATATTTAAGAAAATATTAAAAAATTTCCATTAGTTTAAATATTTAAAAAAATTTTAAACTTATTAAAAAATTTCCATTAGTTTAAATATTTAAAAAAATATTAAACTTATTAAAAAATTTCCATTAGTTTAAATATTAAAAAAAATATTAAACCTATAAAAAAATTTCCATTAGTTTAAATACTTAAAAAAATATTAAACTTATTAAAAAAATTTCATTAGTTTAAATATTAAAAAAAAATATTAAACCTATTAAAAAATTTCCATTAGTTTAAATATTTAAGAAAATATTAAAAAATTTCCATTAGTTTAAATATTTAAAAAAATATTACACTTATTAAAAAATTTCCATTAGTTTAAATATTTAAAAAAATATTAAACTTATTAAAAAATTTCCATTAATTTAAATATTAAAAAAAATATTAAACCTATTAAAAAATTTCCATTAGTTTAAATACTTAAAAAAATATTAAACTTATTAAAAAGTTTCCATTCGTTTAAATATTTGAGAAAATATTAAACTTACTAAAAATTTTCCATTAGTTTAAGTATTTAAGAAAATATTAAACTTATTAAAAAATTTCCATTAGTTTAAATATTTAAGAAAATATTAAACTTATTAAAAAATTTCTATTAGTTTGAATATTTAAAAAAAAAAAAATTAAACTTAGCGTGGTACAAATTAAGTTGAAATTCACGGATAAAGGTTAAAATGCCAATTTTGTAATTAATTCCTGTTATGTATGAAATGATTAAGTTATGTATGAAATGAAAGGTTAGAGATTCGGGGATAGTATAACAGTTAGAATTGCAGAACTCAATTTTGATTACAAAGAAGAAAGTATGCATGACTGAATGAATTGAAATGCTCGAGTCTCGACATGAGTAGGAAAGTATGGCATTTAAATGAATTTTTAAATAAATAAATATGACTTAGAATTAATTAAAAACATAGATAGCGATATGGTTAAACGGCACGGATCAGATTTAGCAAGTTTTTTAAATTAAATATGACAGTTATGTGAATAAACAGTTAATCGAAATCGCGTGAAATTAAATTAAATGAATAATATAGTACATACTAAATAATTATTTAATATGTTATGTTAGATGAATAAAATTCCGCGTGTAATTATGTATTAGAGTAGTCAATTTTCAAATACTATTATCAATAATTACATTATTTGTTATGCCGAAAATCAGTTCGTTAAATTTTCCTACCTCATTAAGAACAACGGGCTCAGTACACTTGTAAAATAATGCTAAATAAAATAAGCAAATCCATCGATACTTTATTTTTGTTCTAAAATAATAATAGTAATTAAATTCTAAAAATTTTACATTCATACGCTTCTATCAAAAACTAACTCTGACAGCTATAGTTCGTTCACCAGGAGTTGGCACTTGGCTCCGCCTTCATCACGTGGTATCGGATGATACTATTTCGCTATTTTGGGGAGAAGGATGTGAACAAGGCTGCTATTTGGCAATCATATGACAAAAATATTTATTTCGCAATCTTCATGTGCATATTTTGTTGATATTTCTCTCTCTCTTTTTATTTGAATAGTTTGTTCTTTTTTAGATATTTTGCGGGGGAAAAGTTTTTAAATATAAATTAGCTAGAATAACGAAAGGTATAATAGCTGATGATAAAGAGAAGTAAGTGACTTAAAAAGAATTCACTGTTTGTGTTTGGCCATCACCTTCTACATCAAAAAACCCTCCACACGGTTTTTTATAAGTAGTCTGCGCAGACTATTTAAAAAGTGAACAGTCTGAGTACATGAAACCAAATTCTATTTTAGAAATGACTGAGAAGAATTTGTCATATATATTTGAGAATTGAATCTGTAGTGGTAAACAAGTATATAAGACAAATTAATCATATTCAAAATTTAACATATATTTGCTACCACTTTTTTATTTTTACTAGATTTTCTATTAAAGGGCTCTTTCGTAAATTGGTTTGGTTAGTGGTCTGATTGGACTACCTGTAAAAAACCGTGTGGAGGCTTTGCGTGCATAAGATTTTATCTCGATTTCAAGCGGCAAAGTGTTTTTCCTCTTACTCCCCCGCACCGAAATGAACTCTGCGTCCGAGGAGGAGGAGCCAAGTGCCAACTCCTGGTGAATGAACTATACTATGGTTTCTGGCGGTTATCAACGCTTGCAGTTTACTTCAGTGGCATAAAACATTCCGCATGAGATGTTTAAGCTGACGTTACTTGGAATACGAATCATCCTATAGGAATAGTGTAAACTGAAATTTTTTGAATGATAGCAGAACACTGATCTAGTTCAGCCTCTGACTTGGAGATATCTATTGCACAAATGAAGTGAAAGAAAAAGTCTCTCCATAAGCTCATGACGTCACGTATGAATACATCAGAGAGAAACCGATTTTTATCCCTACTGCTGAAAAATCGCGAATTCATTCTTTTTTTAACACCTAACATGCAGAAAAAAAGTCGCAAATTTTTCGGAACTGATTACAAAATAGTCGTTTTTGTATTTATTTTGGTAAAAATAATAACTTTATCCCCAAAATAGTTGTTTTAGTCTCCTTTTTAATTGCCAACGACAGCCATGAGAAAATTGCCAAGTTTGGTGAGATTTTAAAACATAGAATAAAATCATTTAAATCAATTGATTACTTTCAATTTTCGAATATTCTTATGCGTCCAGATAATACAACGAACTTTTTTAAGATTAAAAAATTCAATCACAAATGCTTTTCCTTTTCTGAAAACAGCCGCATTGACACTTTGCGCCATTTTATAATTAAATAATAAAACTTAAACAGTCAGGAATAATTGTTACTAACTCACGACAGTTAAAAAAGTAGCCTATTTTTTTTAAACTAAAATGCGTTTTTTTTTCTCCATCTGTCTTAATATTAATTCGATGAAATGTGCTTTGCAAATGGAATGAAAACGTCATCCCACCTAATCCCTCAATTTTGTTGTAAATTTTTATCTACTTCTATTAGAAAGTGGATAGAATCGAAAAAAAAAAAATGGAAAGTAAAACACTGTTTTTAACGTTTAAGAAAAATCTTTAAGCAAATGATCATAAAAATAATCGATTCCATAAACAAGAAGTAAAAGTCAAACACATGAGTAACCAACATTTAGTTCAAGTCTGCTTCCAACGCACGAATTAACTTTCATCTGGTTAACCCTTTATATACAGCCGTCATCTTTGGAGGGGGGGAGGTGACATCTTCTGCCACCGGTCATGCAGCAGGATAGGCCTAATGTATTATTAAACAGCCCTGCTGCTCCAATTTCTTTTTCTGTCTCTTCTTGTTACTTGTTTGTAAATTGATTGTCACTTATTTTCTTTCTATTTTGCTTTCTTCTCCTGTTACTCCTTCTTTCTGTTTCATGTATCAACCATTTATTTCTGACACCTTTTGAGTTGTTACTCCTCTTTATTTTCTTTCCTCTTTTGGATATTCGCATCATTCGGTCGCTTATTGAGATCTCATATATAATGATCTTTTGTACATTCAGGAAAAGGGACATTTTCAGATAATGTTTTCAGGTTTGCAGAAATGCTTCTTTTTTCTCTATTGAAGGTTTATTAAGAAATAGGATGCCTAGGTGGCGTGTTTTTTTATTGATTTCTCTAACCAATCGTATGAAAAGATAGTTGGCTAGAATAAATGTGTGGCTAGCGTGGGGGGAAGATTACTCATTGTATAATATAGATAAAGACACAGATGAATGGAAAATATAGAAAAAAAAATATGGTTGAGCTAATAAAATAATAAAAGGGAGTACTTGTAACATGTTAAAAGCTGAAACAATCCAAATGATAAAAAAAGAAGAAACTATAAATACTATAGGGAAAAAACAATTTCGGTTCAGTATTATTTTTAGTAATTACTAAAACTTGTCTGGTTTTTTATAATTTTCAGTATGCATTGAATATAATTTAAAGTTTACCCTGTTGGCAATTCAATCTGATATTGATTTTATTAAACGTTTTATTTCGATACGAATAAAGATTGTGAAACTTATATTTTAAAATGTTGTTGAATGCCATATTGACTTGCCTTAAGTCTATTTATGTTAAGTGGCTAATGAGAATACAAACGTAGCGTCCCTGCCGGTAAAGAGCCGTTTTCCTTGCGCTCCCTCCCCCAACTGGGTCATCTCAAGAAATATCTTTCTTTTATTATTATTTCTATGAAGGTTAGTTTCGGCCGGCTTCTTTTCCGTTTTCCATCCGGCGCCTACGTCAAAGCTCTTCTAGTTAGATCTTTTGGGGGAAATTTTTAGCCAGTGTCCTATTCAGGATCGTCTTCGTTTTTTCATTTCTATTGTGATAGGTTTAGTTTTTGTTTTTCTGAAAGAGTTCACTGTTTGTGATTTTATTTGACTTTAAAATTCGTTCGAGGCATTTAGTTTGAAAAGTATCGAGTTAGTTTGCGTGTTCATTTTCAAGTTTCAATAATAAGAGCATATAAGAGCCCAGATTTAACAATAGTAGAATGCCATGTAGCATTTAAAAAAAAAAGAAGGTAAGTCGACGTTGTTACCACTTTTCGTAATGCTACATACTAAAAAGAAAATACATGCATAAAATTTTCAAAGTATTCAAAAATAACAATTACAGCAGTAACAAAATAGAGCAGATAATAATAAGAACAATGCATGTATATATAAACTTTGACCATGACTTTGACTAGAACCAAACAGACTTTGACCATAGCGCACCAAATTAATGAAAGTCGTATAATTTAAAACAGTGAGAAGGAGACAATTAAGAGTACTATAAAATAATGGAACTAAAAAGAAAAAAAGAAATCGAATGGTCAAGTTATTACTTGTACGAGTAATAGCCCTACATGAAGTTTTATTGAAAAGTAATCCTTTTTTTTTGTTGTTAAATTTTTTAACGGACTTTATACTCTATTTTCTACATATGCAAGCGTTATTTTAATTTTAGATGTGTTATTTTGTGTATTTCAGGTTTCCTTTGTGTTTTTTTTTCCCCGCGTGTTACTGTTGGCTTTTTTTTTCAGAAATAAAATTTGCAGAAACATGTAGGCAAACAATGTAATGAAGTAATTTTTTTTATGTCTCATAATTGATCAGGTAAATATCATTTAACCAGTATAATAAATTTTTGAAGAAAAATGTAGTTTTCTGACAAATTTTTAAAAGCCTATAGGAAGACGTGGAGAAAGGCTTGACAATTGTCCGCTCGCATTTCTATAAATCTGCTGTCGAGCATTTTATGTCAACAAATGATCTCAAAGGGGAAGAGATTTTCTTAAGCCAGAAGTATGGACAAGGAGGGAGAGAAAAAAAAGGGGGACGACGGCTTCCATACGAACCTCGTAAAAATTTCTTTTTTTCAACGTTACAGAAGCACTATTCTAAATAGTAGAAAGGGAAGCCGTGGGGGGTTTCAAGGGAGTACTTTATTCAGCAACTATCCATCAATGACGCAGAGGGGTTGTTCCCCCCTGAGAGGTGTCCCCAGAGGGAGGTTTTACCACTTTTTTTCTCTATGTTTGTTGGCAGTGTATATCCCTATTTTGACCTGGGTTAATCACATGGTTTGTAGGAGGGTTCCTTAATGATGAAATATGCGCATGACTATCCATGTAATTGTGCAAATGGTTTTCAAAAGTTGTTGACTACTAGAGCCCTGCAATTTCAATGAAATTTTTTAGGTAGAAAGATTTCACCACAAGTGCATAATATTTTAGCAAATATAGCAGCCATACAAAGTAGCTTTTTTTTTCCTTAAAAAAATAAAATATGGAAAAATTGGTACTATAAATATATAATAGATCAGTTTTTACCAAAGTGCGTTCTTATGCGAAATATCTTGCAACAAACGAAAATTTCAAAAAATTTTATTTGAAAACAAAGCTAACCATGAAAATTTACGAATTCGTATTTTTCTATTGGTTACATTTTGCAGAGTTAACAGTTAATAATTAGTAGTGTCAACAGCCAGTTGTGATTTTTACCTTTTGCGCAATTTTTCATAGTAAAAAATTCATTCATTTTTTTATTAGTGGTACTCAGCGTTACGAAAAATTTAATAAGGTTCACAAAAGTCATAAGTTTGGGAAACATTGTAATAGATGATTAGAATAGTATAAGTATACAATAGGTGAAACATTTCATACTTTACCTAGTTATTCCATAAAGTGAAAGTGAAAAATAAAGTTTTTTTTATAAATTAATTGATCGTGAATAACTAAAATCTCTGGAAAAATACATTTTATCCCTATTGCGGATGATTAATTAATAAAGAATAAGGAAAAGCAAATGATATAATTTATTATTGTTCACATTAATAATTACGCCTGAAAGGAACGGAACGAAGATTACGGCAACGGAATGAAGCGTACATACACGTGTCAGAAAGCAGCTATAAGAGGTTTAAAACTGACTAAAAGCAGCTAGAACTGATTCAAAGATCTTACTAAAGCCGTATTAGCGTATTTTAGTGTTTCCCAAACTTATGACTTTTGTGTACCCTTTCTAAATTTATCGCAACGCTGTGTACCACTAATAAAAAAATGAATGTGGTTTTTACTATAAAAAAAGTGCACAAAAGTTAAAAATCACAACTGGCTGTTGACACCACTAATTATTAACTGTTAACTCTGCAAAAAATAGCCAATAGAAAAATACGTAATCGTAAATTTTTATGGTTAGCTTTGTTTTTAAATAAAATTTGAGAAATTTTCGTTTGTTGTAAGATATTTCGTATAAGAACGCGTACCGCCACTAAACTGTTCCCGTACCCCTGGGGGTACGCGTACCACACTTTGGGAAACACTAGCGTATTTCATACTTTAACGACCAAGTAATCGTTATTCTATAGAATACTTAGTTAAATCGTAGAATTCAATAATTTAATTTAATTTAACTGACTTGTTATTTCTTGAAATGCCTAGTTATTCTAAGAAATAAAGGATTTCACACTTTAAAGGTAACAGATATACTAAACATAACTCCATACTAGTATACTCTTTATGGATCAATAAAAAATTCGCAATTTTTATGTATGTTTTTTATTACAATTACTTCTAGCGAGACTTATAAATGCATTCTGAATTTTAATAACTGAAAAAGATATTTCATGTTTGCACTTACTATTGTTCATTCTAACTCGACGATAAAATCAAATAAATTTAACAAACATATCGATATAATGTAATAATAAGATAATAACATGCAACAAATTAAATATTTTTTTTATGTTGTATTTGCATGCAATGAATCTGAAAGAAAAAATAACTCGTTTTTCAGGTAAGTGATTAAAAAAAGTAAAGAAAGAATTTAGAAACAAAGATGCTTTTAAGAGGCCATTAGGGTAGGAAATTAAGTTTACGAAATGGATTAATACCTTTTCGGCCTCCGGACAAAATGATTAATAAAAGTACGACATAAAATGTCACCTCTGAATATTTTAACCCTCTCTTGTGACATAATTAAAGTATTAATATTTAGAGAAGACTGCGTGGCAATTGTGTGATGAATGGAGCGATTTATGCGCCTAAGTTTTTCCTTTCAAGGATGCTTTTAGTACTTTTTTTCTTCTTACTGGAGGAGAAGGTTATAAGTTTTTGTTGAAACTAAAGCTTTTAATGCCTCGCGTTTTATCGAACTTTGGTTTTTTTTCCCCCTTTCTTTTTCTTTGTTCCCATAATTTATTTATGAAGGTTCTTGTTACTTTAATATTATTGAGATTCTTTTGAAAACGTTAACTTAATTTTAAAGTTTGTTTTAACGTATGTTCGAACAATTTTATGAGCATTAAATTATTGCTTGCATGAAAAAGTATTATTTAAAAAGAGGGTAGAAAACGGCGTATCCCAAAAATAATTCCAACAATTAGAAAAATAAATTATAGAAAAAAGAAAATACGCTGTGATCTCTTTAAGAATATCTTTTCACTGATTATTTCAAAATTAGTTAACTAGTTATGAAGGTAATTAGGTGTGAAGGTTCTTGTTACTTTAATATTATTGAGATTCTTTTGAAAACGTTAACTTAATTTTAAAGTTTGTTTTAACGTATGTTCGAACAATTTTATGAACATTAAATTATTGCTTGCATGAAAAAGTATTATTTAAAAAGAGGGTAGAAAACGGCGTATCCCAAAAATAATTCCAACAATTAGAAAAATAAATTATAGAAAAAAGAAAATACGCTGTGATCTCTTTAAGAATATCTTTTCACTGATTATTTCAAAATTAGTTAACTAGTTCATTAACAGATGGTGCTGATGACTAGTAAACATTAGAAAATGATGGACTTTCCTTACGACTGAAATAATTGGACAGTTGTCTGGCAAATTTGTCCTCAAATTGCGCCTCTTGTTGCTGAAAAGAATCGTCTCATTGAAAACTATATATTTTGTCATTTTTCCAAGTAATGCCATCTGTTGAAGAATTTCGCAACTAATTTTGAAATTTGTTTTAAAATATATGTAAGTAGTAAATATATGTAAGCATAGCTCAAATCACACATTTTTCTCTCATTTCGTTTTTTAAGGGAAAATTTTCGCATCGTGACCTGTGCAAATCGCTAAGTCTTCACAACTTCCAGGCAGCGGCCCACGAGAAATTAAAAGAAACATCACAGAAAGGGACTCGCAACTACCCCGGGTAAACTTCTACATGAAACTTTTTTTTTTCTTCTAAATTTTTTTTGCAAGTTTAAAATCTATTGGGCAACTTTGCGATAGCAGTTAAGGCGACAGATCACGGTACTGAAATATCCCCTTTCTTAAAATGATTTTATTAATTGTTGGTCATTTTCGTGACATCCGATATTCGAAACTTTACAATACAATAAATATGTCTTAGTGTAAGTGTCACTCAGAAAGACCATGCTCGTTTTGTACAAAATTTTCTTTATAAGTATTATTATTTCTGACATGCGCCAGCTAATCACAAGATTCATACCCTGATAGCGAATATTGAACAAGCTTATTATTATTGGCCAAATATCGCCATTTAATATGTACCGTTAGCTAACGAAAAAAAAAGTAGAAAAAGAAATTTTTTGAAAAACTTAAATTACTCGATTTTTTCCCTAGATTTTTACTTTATTTTATCATTTCATCAGCTTTTTTTCGCCAACAGACGGGTCGATTAGGCAAAGGATTAAAATCTTCAGAAATTAGTTTATATAAGAATGATGCCAAAGGATGGCAACCACGTATATCGCACGTACTCAGTAAGTCTTAGCGGAGCAGTGGATCGAACCCGGGTCTTTCGTACTGGAGTCCGATTCTCTAACCACTGGGTTACCACGGCTCTCATTAGTAGTTATGAATATATGTATAGCTAAACCAGCTCTGTTTTCACTGAACAATATTTTTACTTTTGTTTAATTTAAAGAAATTGAGAAACTACATGAAAATTTTTTCATGAACCTGAGCTTTGGCTGAGTCCGTCTCATCTTTAGCATACAGTAGGGGTGACAGGCGTCCACACCCTAAGTGTTACGGGGACTTGCCCCTTGTTCCCTTCAACTAGCAACAAAAATACACACAAAATAAAAAAAAATTTTAAAATTTAAATAACAATAATTTTTTGGAAATTTTTAAGCACAATAAAAATCTAATTTTCTTATTACTATCTCCTAGCTATCTTATTGTTCGTAATATTTTGTCAAACAACTTTTTAGCAAACAAAATTTCCTGGACTAGCAAAATAAAATTTATTTCATAGCAATATATTTTTTTATGAACTGGAGTGGCGTTATACATTCGTTTCGTAGAGTGAGTATTAGAATAGTGGAGCAGTTCTATTATAAACTGTAATTTAAACTTTAAAAAAAAAAAAAAAAAAAAAAAATATGTCGCAGACATTGTTATTTTAGCAGCTTCCGTAAGAGCTCAACAAATATTTTAATCGACGGTGAAATTATGCGTTTCAATCAAGTAGTCATAAATGTGTTTTTCTTATTATTATAATCATTTTTCTAAACTTGAGATTGCCTAGTTGTAGACATTGAAAATAAAATATAAGTTGCTGTGAAGTATCTAAAAAATAAAAAAAACATGTAATCTAAAAGAAAAAAAATTATGTTCCCGTCTAACTGAACCACTGGTTATCTATGAGCTTTTATTGTTTGTTATTTTGCAATTGTGTTGTGAATCGAAAATATGATTTATTTGGTTGAAAAATATACCCAACTAAATAAAAAATTTTAAAAATAAATCTCCCTACCTAATATTGAATGTTAAGAAAACAATTTTCCAGCTGAAAAACTACAAAAATCATTTAAAACGTTGAAAAAGTATACTGCACTAAATTCAATATGGTGACGTTCCCTTGTTGATTTTTCTTCCCGTTTAATAATAATTTTTATTTATTTATTTTTTTTTAATATTCTTAATAACTTTAAAAAAAAATAGAATAGAAACTTTTAGAACATACAAACAGCATGTCAAATGTTAGATACACTAATTGTTATGATTGTGTTGAAATTGAATTTTCAAAATATTATAAAATACGTATTTTTAATAACAGTACAACGTTATTTAGAAATAAGTAACAAGCCAAAAGATAATCACCGGCTCGAAAGAATCATCATCAAAAAGTAATCTCCGTGAAATCAAGAACGCCAATCTTATCATCAATGAAACATTTTTAATATCGCAATTTCGTCTCAGTTTTCAGATCAAAATACAATAAATGGAACACGTTTCAAACAGGGTCATTAAAAATTATTTTTTTATTGGAAGCAACGTGAAGTCAAAAATCACGAAAATTTAAATAGCAGGGGAAAAATTTCTTTACTTTTTCCCCCTTTTCTCCAATAAAAAAAAAAGATCGTTTGCAATAAATTGAAGAAGGTAAAAAAAAAATATTGATAAATAAAAAAAAAAATAACTCGTAAAATACGTCATTAACATAAGCAAGAACAAGTAAATTAGACGCGGTGGAAAATAAAAATGGCAAACATTAAAGATGGCAAACGTCCAAACGGCAATTTACTGGATAGAAATGGAATAAAAAGATGAAAAAGAGTTTTCGAAAAAAGTTCAATGCGAGATTATTTTTATTTTTTCTCTCGAAGAATTGTAAATATTATTCATCATGCCTCTGCTCGCTTTGGATGATTGCCAGATTAAAGAAGAAAAAAAAACTATATATATATTTATAGTATTAGGTACTTGAAAAATTGAGAGGAATGACAAAAAATGAGAAATTTCGAAAGGAGAATAAAACTATTTTATTTATTTCTGTTTGGAATAACTTTTCCGATAAGAAATAATATTGAAGTGCTTTAGGAAAAATATTGACAAATGGTGCCATCTATTGAGTAAGTGAGGACATATATAATATTTTTATGCGAAATTGTTTATGTTATGTAAGTGCAATAACTTGTAATGTAATTTGCTATGCAAATGTAAAAAAGTACTTTTTGATCATATTATATTTTTTGTTTTTGATTTCAGAAAGCTATGAATAAATTTTTTAAAAGATTAAAAAAGAATTATGGAATCATATAAAAGGAACATTTTAAAATAATTTCGAAAAGACTAAGTAGATTTTTTTTAAAGGGCATTGAACTAATTATTGCCCACCTCATCTGTGAATTAGTCTTGAACTCGTAAGTAACCTAAGCATTTTTATAGTAATTACTAAAAGTAATTTTCTGAGATTTCACCAACACAAGTATAATCAAATTTACTGCTACGAAATGTTCTTAAAGTTGTTGTAATGATATAAGAAAAGCTAATAATGCTACCATAAGATACTATTTTAAAGTGCGAAAATGTTGAATTTTCAAATAAAAAATATTTTTTAATTATTCATTGTTGTTAATTCCATTAAACAATTGTTAGAAACCAATTATTAATGCTACGAAGCATTGTTTTATATATACTATATGTATTTAATTAAGTTGTGTTGTAAATAATTAATATTGCCGCAAGACTTTCAATTATGTAATTCACAAGTTCTTATAATTATTAAAAAAATTAATAAACACAATTAATTATTATGAAAAATGTATTTTTTCATGAAATCATATTTGCTTAACAAATTTTAAATTAAGTGAGGTTGCAAAAATGACTCAGAAAATGTAAATTTCAAAATTATATTTAATTCTTTTTTAAGTCAGTTCTTTTAATTTTATTACTTTATTTATTTATTTTTAAATTTGATATGGATTCCGACGAAACCAGACTTTTCTAGAGAATCCAAGAAATTAGGAAAACAGACAAGTTAAAAAAAATTCATCTTGACTTTTTAAATGTAACGGATTGTATTTCCTATTATTTTAATTCTTAAGATATTGTGTTTTTATTTTATGTTAAATAACCAATCCATACGTTTTATTTTTTTTAGTTATTAAGTTATGTAATTTTAGAATTTAGTTTGTAATGTTTGTAATTTTACATTTTAGAAGACAAGAAAACTCATGGTTGAAACTTTGGATATTAGAATATTTTTCGTAAACAAAAGCATAGTTTCGACACTACATACAGATACTGATACTTTCAATACTACATACAGATACGAATCATAATGAATATTGACAATGAGCCGTTCACGTGATGTGTGACGTAAATGTCTTTTCAATTGCTTAATTTTATGTAATTCTTCCTAATTTTCTGCTCACTTTTTTATTACAGTTTTAATAATTCGCTTTCACTTGTGAGGAATTTGAATTTTTTAATAAAAGTTTCAACCACTTTCCAACCTGCTAACTAGATCTAGGTTCTGAATGAGAATACAGGTTTCTATCGTTTCAGACCGCTATAAGAAGAATTTATTGTGATATTATATTATTGCTGAACGGAATCTATCGTCATTAAGTTTCGTCCTCATTCCTACTTTTTAGGGTGCTTAAATCTGAAGCGGAGCTCTGTGTTTGATTAAAATACAAGTTTCAATTGTTCCTTAACGTTATGAGCAGAATTTATCGCTAACAGAATTATGCCCACTTTCCAACTACTTAAAATGCTCAAATCTCAACTGGACCTTTTTGCAGGCAGGCAATACAGGGTGCCATCGCTTCCTGGCAGAAACAAATGAAGTTAGCACAATTTAAATTTTATTCCGTAGAATTTATTTCCAAATAGAATTTAGGAATGATTAAAATTTAGACCACTTTGCAACTGAGCAACTGTAGCTCCGTGCTTAGAACAAGTTACAATTTTTTTTCTTTTTTTGAATGTTGTAAGCATTATTTATCTCGATTTTATCACCAAATGATATCCTAACTTCTTTCCTACATTTAAAAAAAAAAAAAAAGAAAAGAAAAAAAGAAATGTAACTGACAGACTACTAAAAAGAAGAAAATAGTTTTTCTTTATAATTACGTTCTGCATATAGAATAAAAAGGAGCAAATAATTCAAACTTTCACCTCGAACACACAGACACAAAAAAAAAAAAAAAAAAAAAAAAAAAGGAGCAGCAATTTTGAGGTCTATCACTAAGGCAATTTCCCCACTCCTTATTCGTCTTCGAAAATGTTTACATCTTTAAGTTTTTCGTTTTAGTTGTGTCAAAAATTTGACTTAACTTTCTCCCTTTAAGTTCACTAGTGAAACGTAATTGATCATGTCATTTTTCGCGAAATTGAAATCAATAAAATTGAAATCTTCTATCCAGCATGATAGAATTCCTTTATTCTAATAATAGAAATTTTTATTCTTAGGTTATAAAAAATATAAACATTTGGTAAAGGTGCAGTTCCGATAATTCAAACTTTGTAATTTACTAATCATTTTATTATTTACTACTAGTGAGGGAAATAAAAAAGGTTTGCTTTTGTTCGAAACTCTTACTCTAAATTTCAGATAAGTAAAGTTATCAATTCTTATCTCTAAAAACCCTTATCTAATTCTCACCAGGAGTTATAATCAAGTAATTTTGTTAATTTATTTCGGTCATAGAAATTCTGCTATTTATTAATCTACGCATTAATTAAAATCTTTAAAATCGTACTAACCAATTTATTTTCAAATTATAAATACCTTTCCAAAAACCAATTAAATTTTTTTTCTTGGAATAAACGTCACTTTCCACGTTTTTACTGTATCCAAAGTTCAAACAAAGTGATCAATTTATGTCACTATCACTGTTTGCTATAGTTATTCCTTAAAAATTTTCTTGATTCTAAGCTAATGTCAATGTATGATCACGTGGTCGTTGGTGCTGGAATTGTGGGGTCATGGACAGCTTATCAGCTTGCGTTGCTTGGAAAAAATGTTCTTTTATTGGAACAGGTATGTGATTTATTTACTTTCAGACGATTTATATCTCTTCTTTCTTATAATTACATTTTTTTAGCTGAAGAGAAAATAAGTTATCTCGAGATCTCATTTTGATGTAAGAAAAAATAAATCTTTTAAATAAGGGATTAAAAGAAAGCTAGAAATTAATTAAATTACATGGTGTGCGAATAGTTGTTAGAATTAGTAAATGTTATTTGATTATTTGTTATTTATGCTGGTGAAATTTTAAATAGTTAACGAAAAATTATTGCATTATTACAACATAGGAAAAGTTAATTTATTTTTCTCGTATTTCATTTGTTCTGTTCTATTTTTAGTATTATTTTTGATAAAAATTGCATACTTTGTGAGCATTTTTTCTAAAATGAATGAATAATTAAATTTGTCCCATCAAGGCGTAGCCGGGAAACTTTTCTGGATGGGATTTTGAAACTGATTGTTATACATTTTTCATATGACGATTAAATTATGAATGTTTTTAAATAATAATCTACTTCACAATGTAATTCTTGAATTGCGTCTGTAAATTAATAACTATTAATTTACAGAAAATAAAATATTTCGTATGATGTAATAGCAATACGAAATATTTTATTTAATAAAATGCAGCTTATAAGAAAGAAACTAAAAAAAATTTTTATCATGATTTTTCAGTCAAGTGATTTAAATTACCTTCTTCAGATAACTATACATGTCTGTTTGAAGGCTAAGCACATTAATCTGTCTTCAGTCCAAACAAAGAATTACTCAAAAATAAGTTCGAAAATTTTTTCATTGAAAATAAGTTTTTATTATTGTGTGTTTTCACTGGTTATAAGTGTATCTCAGTTTAAAGATTCTTGCTACAAAGGCAAATTACTTCGATAGCGTTTAACAATTTTTCTTTTGGAAAAAATGAAACTTGTTAAAAAGTTTTTACACCAGTGGTAATCATATAACTCCGTTACTATCTCTGTTGTGCCGGGAGAGCCCAACAGAGAGTCGAATTCTTGGCCATAGATGGCGTCACTGGAAAACAAGAACAATCGCACCCCTCTGCCTAAAAGTCAACAACTATCTCTGTTGTTTCAACCAAATCGATCTAATTTCTGTCTTAGGTTGATATTCACAGTTGAAATGACTGTAGTAAATTTGAATTTTTTGCAAATCTATCATTTTAAAATTCAATGTAAAAAAAAAAAAAGGAAAAGAAAAATTGAGTGTTTTAGTACTGTTCCTATCTGCAGTAATAGTGCTTATCAATGTTGCCCGATAGGTAGAATGTGATCTGGCGATTTCAGTTTTAAATTTATTTCAAATTTTTCCAATTTTGATGAACAGTTCTTAGTATTTTTCATCCACTTCTCTCATATTTTGTTTGGAAATTTCGGCATTCGTGGCAGATTGCACAAAAATAAAATCAAGATCTATAGTTTACATTTGTTATGGAAAATTTGTTAAGGAACAAAATGATCAAAGGCGTAGTATAGAAAATAAACAGAATTAATTAAAAAAGAGGCACTTGTTAACTGAAGGGACAGTGAGAATTATTTGGTGAGTCTAATAATGCATCGAAATAATTTAAATTCAAGATTTTTCAAATCCATCTGATAGGTTTCAAAACATGTACCAATGCTTTTACTGAATCGTGTTTTCAATCAATCTGACTTAATTGTTTCAATTCATTCTTTTTTACCAACCTTTTAATTTTCTGTTTCTTTCATTAAAATCATTCGTACTTTCGAATAATTAAAAAAAATTTTTTTTTTAAATTATCACTTTGCACTTTCTAGTTAGTAATAGCTGCCTTCTTTTGATAAATTAAGATAGGAGCAATAGAAATAACATTTGAAATTCATTTATTTAATTTTTATTTACAGAAAAATTGCAAGAATGCTGCTTTTTTTAAGCACTGTGTTAAAGTTTGCATTGTTCCAAGGAATTATTTCTGTGTTTCCACGGAAAAGTTCAATATTTCTTACGGTCGATTGGCAACGCATTCAATTCTGGACGATCATTTCTTCCGGGTATAGAGTGGTTTTAAAACCCAATCTCTCTCTTGGGTATGCCACTGTGTGTCAACATTTTCATTGTAAATGATAAATATAAAGCCATGCTAAAATTGTTTAAGTCTTAGCTTCAATGTTTGCTGATACATTTTACGGTTTTCTCTGTAGCTTTTTACGAGAAAATTAAATTTGATGACATCATTAAAATGAACACTCAACCATGGTCAAGCACCTAACCCATTTTTAGGGTTCTATCTTATAATGGCTATGGTAGGAATGCGAAAGTAATTTTGAACAACAGTCAGATGTCGTGATCAGCACCTGAGCTGGTATCCCTCCCTCCAATCTTTCACTACTTAACCAACGAAATAACTTTCAACAACGACAGATTTGACAGTTACCTCGTTGTGTATATATGCCGGACTTGATCTTAGATAAGAAACTTGATGTTAGACAGAAACTGTCAGATATAAGACCAAGCTTTGAATTTTTTTTGTTCCAATAGACAGCCACAAACAAATATTCCATTAGGGGCCATCCACAAATGATGTACAGTCCGCAAAAAAAAAAGATATCACCCTGAATAACTTTCGTTCTAATGATCGGATTTTCACGAACTAAAAGTCAATCTTAATGGTTCCCGGGGGTGACCTCAAATATGCTAATTAATTAGTGCTAACTATTAATTAAGTTACCAAATCAGACACAAAAACGTACTTTCTCTGAATAAACATACATTTTTTTTACATATTTGGATTTTTCATCTTCAAAATATAGGGTGTAGCCGCAATCTGGGAAATGTGGTCCCCACAGTTTGGTCAGGAGAGCGATTCAAAGTTCGGGCCCCTTAATATTAATTTCGCTTTTTGCGTTTTCAGTCATATTTTAAAAACTAACGAAGCAATTAAAAAAAAAATTGCACCCACTCATAAAACTCATTTACCCAAAGATAATTTCATGAAAAAAATAATTTTTAATAATTATTTATTATTTTTTATTATTTAATTAAAGTGAGGATGAAAAAAAGTTGAATTATAAGGTATGAATTTTTTTATACCATTTTATTCAACATATTTTTCAATTGAAAAATCTAAAGTTTCAACTGTTTTTATTTATTAGAAGATGAGAAAAATTAAAATTAATTATTTAAAAAAAAATAATTTGGCGACAATGAAGAAATGATTAAGTGGGGCGATAAATATTAAAATGTGATAAACTTACGAGGAACTTAACTTAGCGAGCGTAGCGAAAATTTCATTCATATTTTTTTCGCTGATAATCGTTTGCAAATCCTTTTATTTTTATTTTTTTAAAACTATAAAATACGATGTTTCTTTTTTAATAGTCTAAAATTCTATTTGTAATTTAGTAAAGAAATTTGAATAGAACATCTTATTGAATAAAAAACATTTTATTCAACGAATGTCGAGTTCTATGAAAGCATGCTTCTGATAGAATATGATTATACACCAGATTGTGCTTATTTAATGTGATTATTTTTTAGTTTTTTCATCTCAATAACTGATACAATTTCAATAATATCCATACGTACGAATAGATTTGGTAAAAAATATTTATCAATTTCTTGAATATATTTTTTATAAATATTATAAAAAATATAAAATATTTTTTATAAAAAATATTTTATATTTTTTATAAATATTTTTTATAAATACGTAGTAAGCATATTTAAGCATACTTCACATCATCCCAAATTTCTCAACATCTTATATATCGTTATAAAATTTTTTAATCAACTGTCCGGAAGTGTTTCGCAAAACTATTTTACCAACTATTTAATTAAATTTTAACATTTTTAAAAATCTTATTCTTTACCCTACTACGTTTATTATTTCTTCATTAATATACTTATCAATTTTTTAGTACTTTAAATTAGGTTTTCTTTAAAGTGAAGTTCCTTTTTAAATTATAGTCAAGCTTTTTTTGAAAGAATTATTGTCTACTAGCTAAGAATAAAACCTTGTTAAGAAATTAAAAACATTCCACTGTTTACTATTATTTAATGCAAAACAGCTGATTATTTACTACGCATACTATTTTTTTCGAAAAAGGAATATAAATCATTGATAGTCTTTTTTTTTGTTTTGTTTCTTGTGACTTCAACATAGATTATCTAAAATAGTGTTGATGCTTTAGAAGTCACTACAAAGAGTCTAAAGATACCGAACATAAAAAGCTGTCGAATACGTAGCCAAAATTTTTAAGCGTCTTAAAATATCTCAGTATCTTAAATGTCGTCCTAACATCTTAGTTGTGGAATTAAATTTTTAATTATCTGACCACGCGCGATTCAATAATTATTTCATTATATCTTTTACTCTTTCTTTATTATTACATGTAGATTTTTTTCCGGATAATATGCTAAACTATTTTGTTTAATTTTTTTCTTTAGCACGATTCCCAAGATATTATTGTAGCATAATTTGTTATCAGGAGAAATGCCTTATTTAATATGTTGTGTAACTAAATAGATAATCCTAAGAAACTGAATCGAAAATATAAAAACTTCATTGATTTAAAAAATAATAGATTATAATAAAAATAGACATGTTTTGAGTGTCCAATAATAAAAGTCACAAGTTATTCAAGCTTGACAAGTTTTGAGAATGGGCGATTATATTTGAACGCTCGAAACATGTCGACTTTTACTTCCCTCTTCATATTTTTTGAGGCCTGGTGAGTTTTTATCATCAATTATACCGTTTTACATTTGAGTCTTGATCATTATTTTGATAAGGATTTTACGCTCGTTAAAGTAAACATAAGCATTTCTATATTTTAACAGGATTTATGTGGTCTTTAAAAACGTAATAGCATCAATATTGTAAAAGTTATATTTAACTTAAAAATTAAAATTTTGAGACCAGATATTTTGAGTTAATGAAATTAAATATTTTATCTTTTAGGTTTCTGTGTCCCCATTTCAGTATCTTAAGAGCTCTGCTTAAAAAGAGAGTATCAGATATATATAAGAAAACAAAAATAATCATAGTAGCAGTATTCGGGGGTAAATGTAGCTTATCGTAATTGAAGAATATGCTGTGCGACATTTTATGGTGAATTTGCGAACGTAGGTTTCAGAATGTATCGAAATATAAGGATGCTATTTGCTAATCATCTTTATCCAGAGAAAACCATGTAACCTAAATATCTAGCAGAATGAAGCGATTTTTTAAACAATGAATCATACAATATGCAACATATTATTTCAATATCTTATTCTTAAATATAACATGCTTCAATGTTTTTAAAATGCCACTAAACATTCAGAAATTCCTTGAGTTATAGAAAAAAGAAATATCGTAAGTTACAGAAAACCTTGTGAATGTGTATTAGAATTACTATACAATCTGCATTTTATTTTTCAAGCACTTTTTGTTTCTTCAAACTTTCTTGCCTAGAAGACTCGATTAAATCTGCGAAAATGATTATCCCTAAAATTTTGTATATAGCTATAATAAGTTATGTCAATTTGATTTTAGTAAGAAATCCTCGAATAAATATAGCAAAAACAACATATCTAAATAATATCAGATAAAAAGTTCATGTATTTTAATTCTAAAAACTTAAAAAATCAAATAATTTATAAATCAATTCAAATTTTCTTTTCAAAGGAGATTTAAAAATTTATTTTTGCTTTTTGGACAGAAATCAGCTTAAAAATTGTCTATCGCCTAGAAACTCCGAGATATTTTCTATTAACAATTAATTAAACCTCTCCCAGCAATCACAGAACATTATTTCATTTTTTTTTACATTCAGAGTTCTTTTACTAGGTTGCCTAGAAACCTAGTAAAATTAAGCATTAAGCTTTTGAATTAGTCAATGGGTTATCTTAAAATATTCATTTGCGCTGGCGACTTTTTTTGGCGGTTTTCTGGACTATCGCCAAATATATAAACCTTTATTGCTACCCAATTTACGACCCAATTTTTTCAAAATTTTGTCTACCCCCCCTAATTCAAGTGTCTAGATTCCAAATATGTAAAAAAAAATGTATGTTTATTCAGAGAAAGTACGTTTTTGTGTCTGATTTGGCAACTTAATTAATAGTTAGCACTAATTAATTAGCATATTTGAGGTCACCCCCGGGAACCATTAAGATTGGCTTTTAGTTCGTAAAAATCCGATCATTAGAACGAAAGTTATTCAGGGTGATATCTTTTTTTTTTTGCGGACTGTACTCCTTGGAGAGGAGGGTGGGAGCTCTTGAAATCGTGACTGTTTATTATAATAGGTAGCAAAGGTTTAACAAGAAGTGTAATATCATACATTTTGGTCAGCACATTTAATATTCATATATTATTTGTTTTTATATTTTTTCCATTAAAATTATTACACAGTACTCATCAGATTATTATTATTCTCATGTTCACAAATATCATTAAAGCACAGAGTCAAAATTTAAGTATAAAATTTGAAATATATAACATGTGTATGATCTACAACACATGTTTGAATTGCTAAGAAATATTTATATTATACAGAGTAACATGTGACAGAGGGATATGCAAAGTGTGACATTTTGTCACGAAAAAAAAAAAAAAAAAACATGACATCATTTATGAACGACTCTTTAGATTCCCCCCCTTCCTTAACGTACCGTCATGTGGGGCCACTTAGTGCAGGATTTCGCAGTTTTTGAACTTTGACATGTAAAAAAACTATGTTAATTCAAACTTTAGTAAAATTTATCGATATTATATTCATAACTGGACTCAGACGAGTGAATTTGATCAATATTGGCATTATTTGTATGTAATATTTACAAATAATAAGTCAAAACATACCTTGCACAAAGTAGCCCCCAAAAGGGGCTACTTTGTGCAAGAATTCAGTTTAATAATCATGTTTTCAGTTAAATATTGATATAAAATTGTTAAAAAAGTTAATTGTTGACATTTTTAATAACAAAAACATCAAGATATGTAAAGATATTAGTTTGAAAATAATCTTCAGCGTTAAAAAACATTTTTTTATAAAGAATTTTTTCTTAAAAAGAATGTTAATTTCAAAACATTTGAGTTTAAACAAAAGGAAACCATATACATTTTTGAACACTTAAATGGATGAAATTTTAAAAATAATAATTATTACATGTTCATTAACATTTATAATATTGATAAATTTGAACATAACATGCTTGAATGAACATGACAGAACTTGCTCTTCAGTTTCTGTCAAAATCACCTGATGTCCTATAAAATATATTTTTATGTGTTAAATCATTTGATCAATTCATTAGGAAAATCTTTGTAGAAGAAAAATAATAGTTTACCAGCACGTTTCACGTGTTTCTTGAGAATTTTATTAGAGATAGTATTTCTGTGGATTTTGTGCTTCCGAGAAGCTTCTGCAATCAACATGCCACCAGCAACTGCTTGCAAACATTGTTGCAGTTTCTCTAAAGTGTAATCACAGTAGTTTCTCGTTCCAGGTATTTTTTTATAGCGTCTAACAATTTTTCTGTCGAAAAAAAAAAGAAAAAAACGAATGAAACTTCGCACAAAGTAGCCCCACAGTGCAATTTTTTTCATTTTCCGTTTATTTGCTATTAATTTTCAAAATTTTTTAACGCTAACATGATATAATTGTTTATTAATATATAAATAAAAAATTTTGCACTTACGACAATTGTTTTATCAACGTCTTTGCATTTCACAGCTAAAGTTTCCACCATATATGGCAACGTTACTTTTAAAAAGTAACGAGTAAAAGTACAAGTATTTTTAAAATAAGTAACGAGTAAAAAGTAAAAAGTTCATATTTTAAAAAGTAACGAGTAAAAAGTACAAGTACTAACAAAAAAAGTAACGATTTAAAATACATTTTTAGGAAATCGAAAATTCAAAGTAACCTAGAATTTTATTGAATAACATTCTTATGTTCTTTAATGTTTTTGCAAAATTGTTGTAATTTATTTAATTATTTTTAATTTTGAAAGTTATGGACATTAATTTATTTTTAAATTCGGAGGAATATTATAATATAATTTTATAATATAATCGTATAATATAATTTTAAAATCAAATATAATTTTAATATTAAACTTTTTATGGAATTGCACGAAAAAGAAATTTTATCTATTGATTTTAATTTTTAGTTTATTGTTTTCATTTATTTAAATTACGAAAAGTACCTGAAGTCATGCGAGAAAATCATTTTCCGAACATTTCTGCCTAACGGAATAATTAAAATTTGTAAACGAATTTTAGTATCAGCGGGTAAATTAATACCTTCGAGTTTTCAAGAGTTAAAATACTAATAATAATAGTTTTCAATAGCACAAATAGTTCTGAAGTTCTTAGAGATTTGACTGTGCGTTGCTTGATAAGGTCGGGCATAAAAATAATTTTAGTAAAAAATGTACTAGGTAAAAATGTATTTAGTAAAAAATTTATTAAAACAAAAATGTATTATTACTGAGTTCAAAATGAAAATTGAAAAACGCAATAATAAAATCCAGCATTATCTATTTAAAATGTATTAAATAAATGCTTAAAACTCGAAAATGAATGAAAATAACCTGCTAATTAATATTTTTATTCATTTTGCAAAATAATTGCATTTCGAAAGTGGTGTCACTGAGTCTGCTGCGAGAATTTCTCAGAACGTGCATAGCCACGCTGAATAAGCGCTCCATGGGAGCACTAGAAGGTACTGCAGTATTATATTTCAAATATTTTTTTTTTTTTTTTTTTTTTAGAAAGCTTACCGAGTTTTAGAAAAAAGTAACGATTTCATTCGACATTTCCGTTACAAATACTTGTACTCTTTCCCTAAAAAAGTAACGAAAGTACAAGTAAAAGTACTAAATTTAAAAAGTAACGAAGTACAAGTAAAAGTACTAAATTTAAAAAGTAACGAAGTACAAGTAAAAGTACGTACTTTTTACTTGTACCGGCGGTACAAGTAACGAAAGTAAAAGTACTGCCATGTATGGTTTCCACGCACACTTTTCGACGTCCAACGTTCTCGGAAAGTTGTTGACATTGGATAAACAAAACACACTCTGAGATTGTTTTAAAATTCGAAATTTTTTTTGTAGTAATAGAGGAGACTTCTATCTTCAAATTCCACACATTTTTAACGTGAAAAAAACATAATACTGAATAGCAGCACTTGAAAAGTGCCAAATTCGAATTTGCACGAAGTAGCCCCCGCTGCACAATGTAGCCCCACATGACGGTATGCTTAATTGAGAAAATGTTGGCTTTTGAATTAATTTTGTAATCATTTTTCCATCTATCGTTATAACTTTACAATTGTATTGAAATGTTTTACGACAATGATTTTTTTGTTTGTTATTCACTATTGTGCAACAAAACAAGCAGAATTTTCTAAAATTTTTTATTCTTTTCATGCCTGTTAGTATGAGATTATTGTAGGAGTTCGTCAATTTCTTTCAGATTTTAGAAAGGGTTTGCAAGGATGAAAAGATTACGCCCCACTGATCTTCTTCAAGACTGAGTCGGACTGAAACATAGCATCATAGTTACTCACTCATTCGAGTCATTCGTAGTTAGTATCATCGGATTCATGCCTTTTGTACTGTTGAATCCTAACATACATCTAACTCAATTGACGAGTATTAAAATTCATAAGAAATTAAAATTCGGTTGCCAACGGATATGAGAGGTTTTGGTTGTAGTATCTCGTATCTGATATTTTCTGTATTCTGAGTTTTTCATTTAAAGTAGCTTCCATCATCATACGTTAGTTTACGAATTCTAAAAGCAAATTTTAAATGAAAATTATCCGTGAGTGTAGGTTATTTACTGTTATAATTCTTACGACTTTCGCCGAGAAAAACTAAAAAGCCACAATTTTAGTACACTTTAGTCAGGGCCGGATACAAGGGAGGGATGTAGTGGGGCCTAAGCTATTGATGGTAGTGGGGCCTAAGCTATTGATGGTAGTGGAGCCCTTATGTGTTCCACACCATTTTTAATACACCGAGTAATAATAAAACATGAAATTGTCTTATTTAATAAAGAATTTGATTACATTACTTGGTTTGACTATATATATATATAAGTACTTAGCTTTTAGCTTTGTTTAAAAAAAAAAGATATTTTAATTTAAGGGGGGGGGGTTTAAGTTGCAGTACTAAGTTGCAGCCTATCTAGCTTATACGCAAATTCGGTCTTTAATTTTTGGTGCAGATAAAAAAAATAATTTAAACAAGCAATATCTAAAAAAGTTATTTAGCGTTTTAAAATTAGAATTTTTTCAACTAGATGAAAACTATTACAATAAAGGAATAATATAATCACAAATTATTTTTAATTTATTAGCAAAAATATGTTGATTTTCTACAAGTTGAAATTTGAAGCCATTTTTTTTATTAGCTTTGGGTAGGGGGAGGCTTAGCTCTGGCTAACGATGCGCAAAGCTTAACTATGGGTGCAGTTTATTGGTTATGGGTAAATCAGGGGATTGATATAGGGGACTAAATCTTCTATATCTATGATATAAAGCATGAAAGCAACATTTAAAAACTAACGTAACTGTTACTAACTTAACGTATTAGTAACAGTTAAAACTCATTCGTCATTTCATAGGTCGAACGAAAGAGCGAAGAGCCTTCGAAAATCGAAAAACAGCCTTAATGGAATTTTTAGTTGATTATGATTTAGGACGATGAACTTCATGAATTTGCATTGCAATAGCAATAAAATATAAATTCATGAAAAATCTATAAATGTTCTGTTCGTATATTTTTTACTTAAAATGAAATTTTTTACAAGTAATTTGTTAAAATACTTTTGTGCTATTTAGTTATTTTGTAGAATTAGCAGTTTTTCTTTCAAATTCAATTCCTACTTTCATTCCTTGTTACTTTTGTGAACTGGTTACACCAATAATCAAAAGATGGCAGCACCAACTGAAAAATGCTAATCTGTGCTCTTGGCATAGAAACGAAAAAGTGAAGGATTAAAAAACTAAATTGTAGAATTATTTCAAGATCCGAGGGATTATAAGCGCGAATAATTTATTTAAAAAATTATTCTTGTATTTTTTTCATTAAATATTAATTAGTTTATTGTTTTTTCCCCCGGCAGCTTTTGAATTTTTGTAGGGAGAAACTTCAAATTGGCGGAAAAGTGAAAATTTTAGACATAAATTGTATTAAAATTATTATTTTACTTTTATAATGCACACATACCTGCATATACATATTCTACTTTACTCCGAATTGGAGCACGTGGTTTTTATCATAGCTTTCCATCTCACTCTATTTGTGGCCTAATATTTTGCCTCTCTCCATATCTTTCCTATAGTTTTCAATTTGTTTACAGTCGTCCTGCGTCAAGTATTTTTGGGTCTTCCTCTTTTTCTATTGCCCTGAGGGTTCCTATCAAAAACTTGTTTTTACTTTAAATTTTTCATGTTTACGTAGAACATGACCAATCCATTTCTAGTTACGTTTGTTAAATTCCATATCTATCGGTTTCTGTTTTGCTTTTTTTTTTCTTCATGTTATTTTTATTGCAATGCCATGTCTCAGATCCATATAGTATTACAGATTTAGCATTATTGTTCAAAATTCAAATTTTTATTGAACTTATTGTTTTTTTTCCTCCAGAATTTATAGTGTATAGCGTAACTACTTTGGGCTCTGTTTAATGTATTTAGTATATCTTCGTCAGTTCCTTACTTTTATAATATCTATATCTTCTTAACATAATATAAATTATTTAACTATATTTTTATTTTTCGAAAAGATGATTGTGTTTTGCCCATAAATCCTTTACGGATCAATGCATAATTAATTTAGATATATTTCGACTATGTATATCGATTATATATTTCCTCTCTTTTCCCGCTATGCTGTGCTAATCGATTGCATTAAATAATTATCAAAATTTTTATTAGCTATGGCGTAATATTTACACATTTATTTTTTGATTTATTTCTTGTTTAGTAGAATCACATACCGCTTTTTTGCTTACTAAAAAATATTTTCTTTCCCAATCAAAGCTAATTGTTATTTAAGTAATTAATTTCTTCTTTTTTGTATCCTGTAGTCTTGATGTTTTTTTGATCAAATGATCTATATTTCAACATAAAATGATCTCTATATTTTTTCTTACACACAAAATTTTTTAAAAATGTACTGTTTGCTCAATAAAATTTTATTTAAAAAAGTTTCTTTAAAATTAAAAAGTTTTACTTTAGTTAAAATTTATTGAAAATAATTATAAGTTAATAATTAAAAGTTAAAATATTATTTACAAGTTAAAATAATTATGAACTTATAAGTTTATTTAAAATTAAATTGAATTTTTATCCTGTACGATAATTTCACTCCTCTTTTCAAGGGTATCGAACATAACTTCTCATCAAGGAGTTTGCCCCGGGTACTAATTTGCAATACAGCAGCTTTTAAATACTTGTTTGATGTTTTTTTTTTTTTGGGGGGGGGGTAAATTTTTATCTTGGCTGTAATTGGTCGCAATTACAATAAAAGTTTTTATTTCTTTTAAAATTTGTTAAATGACAAATTTCGATTTTAAATATATCGATATTTAAATCAATGCCTCTCCTAGCTATATTAGCATTCCTTAGTGATGGTCATTGCCATGAATTGATGTTTAAGAAATGGTATTAACAGCGTATTATTTGAATAAAATATGGGACCGAGAACCGGGAAAGTACGTAGAATAATGTAATACGTAGAACAGGGATGGCGAACCAATGGCACGCGTGCCCTAAATGGCACGCGACACAATATTTTCAGCACGCCACCCATCACAAAGTTCACTATGAAGCATATTAACAATTAAATTAAAATTCACAGTAAACAAACAAAAAATAAACAATTTTAAAACAAATAATTAACAATTAATGCCAGAAAACAATTAATAAGCATAAAAGAAAAGCTAACAATAAATAACTAGCAAAAAATTAACAGTAATGCTTGAACTAACATCTTACAACCTAATATAAGTTATTTGTCATCTAATCTGCAACAACAGAAGTCACACTGATGTTACTTTAAGTTGAATTACGCATATAACTGAGACATTGCAAAATGTATTATGTTTTATAGTATATAAAGAGTTTTGAGTTGATAGTATTTAGTATTATTATTTTCCCAATAATCACGAAGTCAAAATTATTTGACGGCACGTCTATAGCCTCATTAAACAATTTTTTAGAAAAAATGGCACGCTGGTGCATAAAGGTTCGCCACCCCTGACGTAGAATAATTCAAATCATAAAAATTTTTTTAATGCAAATTTGCTTTCTTTTTTTGTTTAATTAGTTTATGGAATCTCATTCTCGAGGAAGTTCTCAAGGGGAGAGTCGTATTATTCGATGTGGTTATAAGGAGGATTTCTTTGCAGAAATGATGCCTTACGCGTTCGAAATGTGGAAAAAAGCAGAAGAAGACTCAGGAAAAAACCTTATAGTGTAAGTATTAAGTATAGTATTTTCTTTTTGAAATTGAGTTTCTAGTGGTTCATACCTCCAATCAGGGAAGTAAGATAATATGAAAATATGATTTTATTTATATGATTAATTACTTCCTAATTAAAAAAAGAAAACCTATTTTTAATAATAATTTTTTTTTAAAGTATGAATTCTTAGTAATGCATAGTGTGTTCATAAACACACGTCCACCAAGCTTTTAATCTACGTACTTTAGGCATTTTATCAAGAATATAATTAACAATATTTATACACGATGTGAAAGTTAGGAATTAATTGTGGAAAAAAACATAACAATAACGTGAATTAAATTTGACGAATAATTATCAAGCTCAATTACTGTAAAGATAAGATTGAAAGCTCTAAAATCAGTTTTATTGTTGATTATATCACAAAATTTCTTGACCACTGGATGTGTAAATTTGAATGACCAATTCTGTTAAATGCTTAGTTCTTTTTTTTTAAATTTTAAATGATTCGTTTAAGATATAAAAAATAATTATTTTCCTCCTTTTTGTTAATAGATTTATTTTATAAATTGTCAGAAAAATCGTCTATTTTAGTCTATTCACTAATAGGTAAAGAAGAAAAAATCTCACGTAGGATTACAAAATTGGCAAAAAAGAAAATGACAACTATAAATGCATAAAGTATTGTAATACAGTTAATGTATGTTTTTAAAATCGTTGTGGAAAAAAACTGCCTTTCATGAGTTGCAAAATAATACTTAAATAAGAAAAAGTAAAAGGCAATGAAAGGTGACTATAAAGCTGATTGGTAATCGAACTTATTCTGGTGTGTTTTTTTCCGCCTTCCTCGATGGTGAATCAGTAAATATTGATAGCATTTTTTCCTTTAACTTAAATTTTGGTTTGCAATCCTTAATGTGAATACTTTTTTTCTTGATTGTTGGCAAGAATTAAAAATAAAATAAAAATACATATGTTAAATGATGATTGCGGAACGTCTTATGTACTGGAAAGAGTTCCGAATGGTAATCAAATACAAATAGATTCTAGAAAGAAAAAAAATCTAGTAACAGAATTTCCATCATTGTGTTAAATTTAGGTCAACTAATTTATTTTACATGAAGATAAGTGATCAATGTAACAAAAATATTTGAATGGTAGATCATTATAAATTATTTGGGTAGTTTTTATCCTAAATATTAATTATGCTGTGATGACTGATGTCTTGCGTTTACAGAAACTGTGGAGTTCTGAGCATATTCCAATCCCCAGCTGACCACGACCTCTACAATGCATGGTTATCTAATATGAGAACTTACAACCCAGATTGCTTAGATCTAGAAGATACAAAAGAAGAGCTGTTTGGTAGAGTTTTAAGTTATACGAAGAAACCTCACGCTGTGATATTTGATAAAAAAGGTGGTGTGTTATTAGCCCATAGATCTGTTCTAACGATTCAGGTATAGTATGTTGAAATTAATTTCAATTATACGCTTTTGGCTTACAACCCAATGAATGTTTACACATGAATAATAGAGTAAACTTATTTCTCGCGGGACTTATGCAAATTTCAGGATTTTTATTGTTTTACCTAAAATTTAATTTGATTCTAAGTGTTTTTGTAGCAAATTCTACTGAATGAGAGAAAAATTAGTTCCTATTAGATGCATTTTTAATAAAACCTTTCGAATCTTTTCAATTGATTGATTAGAAATTGTTTATCTTGTCATATCATTGCTATATTTCATTTGACATTGTTACGTTGTAAATCAATGTTAATTTTCATCTAACATTGTTACAATAACTTTGTTGATCACTGTTAAATTTCATCTAACATTGTTGCAATAACATTGTTAATCATTGTTATTTCATTCAACATTGTTACAGTAAAATTTTTAATCATTGTTAAAATTCATCTAACATTGTTAATCACTATTAAATTTCATCTATCATTGTAAATCGTTGTAACATCTAAAAATTTAACATTGTTAGTCATTATTAAATTTCATCTAACGAGTTTCTGCTATGACGGGGTAACAATGATCTAGAATAAGTTATTATGCATGATTTTTTTTCTTTTCAAAACCATATTTGATAAAAAGGTCTTTTGCGGTTTTTCAGAAATTGCATTATTGTAATCGTTGCAGTCTTGTAGAAAATAATAGTTAAATTTCATCCTTAGTGTTTCTATCTTATAATAGGACGGATATGATAAGGAACATGTTACTATGCACATTCTATTTTTATTAGAAATGCCACTGTTCGTTAATATCATTGCCGTCATTTGAAAAAATCCTCGTTAAATTTGATCTGTAGAGTTTTTAATATGATGGCACTATAATTATGTGGAATAGGGCCTAGATAATATGGCATTGTTGTATTAATACCGTTAATTGTGTGGGAAATTAACAATGATAATGCGACAGTGGCATTTCATTCGAAAAATATAGTTAAATTTCATCGATAATATTTCTTTCATGATGGATCGATAATGGCTTGGTATTTGGAATTATGTCTGGTCAATTTTAAACCGACTATCTTATATTGCTGAACATTGTTTGGTTACTGACACGCGTTTTCATGATGAAAAAGAAGTGTCAGGCATTTATGGATATATTTGTTAAAAATAATTTTTGCTAAAATTATTGGTCGGTGAAAATTAAATCTGTACTAACTAAAAAAATAAGTTACCGAGTATAAAATAATTACCGAATTTGCTTGTTATTAATATTTTGATAATTTTCGGTTGACCGAGAGCAAAGAAATTTAAATTCTTATGATCATTTTTTTATTTAATTTAATTTTTTTGTGTTTAAAAAATAAATAAAACAAAATTTTTTTTTAAAAAGTTGGTGGAAGTTAGCTAATTTACAATCCAGAGGCATTTAGGGGCATTTTTCAGAGATTTTTCCTCTTGACTGTAGTTAGTTGTAATTATAATGCAAGATTTTATTTCTTTAAAATATTGCTACCTGAACAAAAAAAAAAAGAAAAAAAAGTCAATAATAATTTTTTTTCTTAATTCTGGAGAATGATAAACAGAAGAGTGGGTCGTCAAAGTCCGCTGGATTAGAAAATCGCTCGGCTAACCGATAGTTAACTTTATTTATTTATTTTTTGTTACTACGAATTGACTTACTCGATTTGTGCCCGTAAAGATAGAATCTTGAAGTCAAAGTTTCGATTATTTTTCCTCGAGCAAGAGCCCTTAAATTTTAACTAGAAATCAGTGCTAGATGACAATTGAGCATTGCTAAGTAACAACGATAAAAATTTATACAAGGTTGTAAATTTTCTTCTAAAATCCAAGTTTGTAGAACACATTTTAATGTAGTTGGAATTTCCTTTAGGAACTATTTCGGAAAAAAGGCGGTCAATTTTGGAGCAATTGCCCAGTAACAAGCATTAAGCCTGAAGGTAATGAAGTAGAAATAATCACAAGAAAAGGACAGATTGTTACTCCGTCTGTAATTTTATGCTCAGGTGCTTGGACAAAGAAGCTACTCGAGCCAAACTTAGTGCCATACCTTCCTTTACAAGTAATACAAAAATTTATTTGGAATTTTTTTACATTTTAGTTTCATAGCATATGTTTAAAAATGTTAGTGTGAAATGGATTCATAAAAAAATCTTTTGCATATATGTAGAAAATTTAGTTGGCGCCTAGTTGAATAATTTATCTAAGCCATTTTTGCACCCTTGCACATTTATAATATGCTCCAACGTGAATGAAAAGTGGGTTAATATGGGGCAAATTTAATCGATTTGTGATTTAAGCAACTCTATAACAATAGCCAATCTATAAATATTTTCAACAGTATATAATTTATTATAAATTGCAGCGAAATCAAACTGAATGGCAAATTATCAATGAGGAAATTGTTTGATAAAGAATTCGTTAGAAACCGATTCATGGTGATGAGTAATAACTTTAACCGAATGCGCTATTTTGTTTGCATTATGTGCATTATTTTTATGTAATATCTTTCACAACAGCGAACTCTAAAACCACTACAATATTTATAGCTATTTTATTAAAGAAATAATATTACATATCAGTTTTCTTTTTATTTGCATTGTTTGTCCTGCTTCCATCTAGGCATCAGCAGTTAAAGTGTATTATTGGAAGGAAAAAGAGTTTGGAGTTCACAGCCCAGAATCAGGATTTCCCGTAGTTATCGAACCATCTGGCAATAGTTTGTTTGCACTGCCAAGTATAGAATATCCCGGCTTAGTGAAAGTATACTATTCTTTTTAACGTTTTCTTTAAATACGAAAAATAACGTGCCAATGTTCTTTTTTTAGACCATAGTGATTTTCTTTCCTTAGGTTGGAATTCATGGTGGGGTTGATTGTGATCCAGACAAAAGAGATCAAGCATCTATAAACCCAGCATATGAACAAACTTTAAAGAATCATGTAGCTGAACATTTTCCGCAGTTAGAAAATGAACCGTCTATTATTGAGACATGTATGTATTCGGTAAGTGTTGAGCAATATCTATTAAAAACCACTTCATTTTAGACCTATGGCGAAATATAGTAATGCACTATTATAGCCGATCGTAGTATGATTTTAAACCCAGTAAAAGAGTCTAACACTCCCTTTCTCTAATTCCTTCGATGGGTAACTAGTCATCTTTTCATTTTGAGATGTAGCGAAGTTAACTGTTAACCGAGCTTATTGCAAAACATAAATATATTCAGTGACTTAGTTCCAAATCTAAAGGCCAGTTTATACGGTCCAAATTCTTGGACCAATATTGATTGAAATTGATGGAAACTTGTTTTGCTTGGATGGTGCAAAAGATCACCCAAGCTCTTGGTCGTAGTTCTTGGATAGTAGTAGAGCATGTTCTACTTCCCAACCAAGTTTTTCTACCCTTAACCAATCAGTTTCTGAAGTTTAGTGACATCAGCAAGCAAGTATCTGATGTCATTTTGCTGTCCGCTTTCATATATTTTAATCCAAATAAATTAATTTGTTAGAGTCTATTTCTGTTATTATTATGATTTTATTTGAATTTATTTTACAATTTTGAATTCAAGAGAGAATGATTTTATAATGTTGACTATAAACAATGCTCATGGGCAGTTCTTACATCCGATCAATCAGTGACCTTCAAGAACTTTTATTCTATTTTATAACCGCCACTGAACAGCAAAAAAAAAAAAAAAAATATTTAAAATGACTTCTTCTGTCACGAAGGTGATCGTATTTTTAAAAATTCAATTTTTTTTTAAAACCGTCGTTGAACAGCCGACGCAATTCTTTGGATTTACGACTACTATTGTTCAACTCCGTAGAATTGTAATTTTGAACCCAATTCAGAAGACAAGGGAAATTCTGGATCAAGTATTGAGAGAAATTTGCCTTCGTGGAGGATCTTTTGACGGAACTAACCCGCATTTGCGTTACATGGAGAGGAAAATCACGAAAACATCCCACGATTGACCTAACGGCAAAGGTACTCTAACCCATGATTCATTGAGAATATTTCTCGTCAGCTCTATAGTCGATGCGAGCCAGGTGCAAAATTCGAATCGACCAGCCATTGCTGGGATTCGAATCTGGTTCCACTCACTGGACGGCGAATGCTCCATCCCTTGCGCCATTATAGCTCAAAATTCAATGTTTGATGATCCTCATGGTGAAAGAAGATATCATTTTGGAAAAATAATTTTTTTCTTTCCAAATAATATAAAAACACAACTTTTGCAGTCTAAGTAAATTATTGGCCCTTTGTTTGCAAATGCCGAAATTAACAAAATAAGACTAATTTCACTCCAACCTATGAGTATATAACCATTATTATTTTCGAGTATTACCCTCTCTTCTGAATAAAAGATCTCAAATCATTTCGTTCTGCTTCCCTTGTCGCCCAATTCACATATGGTGATTTACTGAAATCATTAGAGCACCATGCTCTTGATTGTTCCATGTCACGAGTATAACAATCCACGCTGTCGCTGCAATGTCAACTTTTCGAGCTGTATGGCCAGCACATTACCTCTTTGAACTATATATGAACTATAATATTCTCAATGATATTGAAGATTTTGTTTCAGGACTAGTTTTCGGTCTTTTCTTGTAATACCAAGTACGCACATCCAATTTTCTTGTGTTGTTCTACTATGTCTTTGTATGGGTTTGCTAGTGAGAATTTAAGCCTTGATTTTACAGTGATGCTTTGTACCTATTTTATTGTGATTTTTCTGAAAGATATCCGTTTCCTCTACAATTATATCTTCTTCTTCTTCTTTTTTTTTGACATTGGGGAGCGAAAATTTATTTCAAGGAAAACGTTATCACTAAGTGTCGAGCATTGAGATAGAGAAATCTACACTTAGGTATTAAAATTAAAACTGAAATTAAAATTTATTTTTTCAGTTGACACCGGACGAAATTTTCCTTATTGACAAAGTGCCCAGTCACGAGAATATTATATTTGGTACAGGATTTTCAGGTTAGTTGTGTTGTAGATTCAATATTCTTAGATTGTTAGTTAGAAAATAATTAAACTGTGATGCGTGTATAATAAGAGGGCAAAAATGTAATAGCTAAACAATGCATAGAGTTTAATGTATATTTTTCATATTAAAGTCGATAAAGGAAAATTATTGGTTAAGAAATTGAAGAAATTTGAATATCTCCAAAAATATGATAGGCAAAATAATTAAGGTAAAATGCTGCAAGAGCTCGCATGTTGGTGTTTGGTGTGGCTAAACTATTATCCTTATAGTCTCGTACTTATTCACTTCTGATTAAGAAAATACTTTGGTTTAAATCTCTTCCCATTTATTGTCTGTCTATGTAAATAACTCCCCTCGCCATTTGTTTGGAACATTAATGGTGACTATGGTTACGAGATTTATAATATTTCAAGTAGAGGTATTGGATCTATATTTAAGTCAGGTTTTGTTTTGGATCGACAAGAGAAAGCGAATCATGAGAAAGAGAAGCTCCACGCTTTGAAATGTGCTATTTTTTCTTTCCATAGCAACAGATGACCTGACAACTAGTGGTATGGGGAGTTCTCTCAATGAACAAACTATATAAACTTTCTTATTCCCACCAAAACCAGAGACATAAGTTTGTTCAATTTTTCACCATTTACTTTGAGGAGGTATATAACTGTTTTTCACTTAGTAATTATTATTATTATTTTTTTTTGATGTCCTGTTTAAGCCATATTTTTACTTTATTATTTGAAACACAAACGTACATAAAAAAAGCTCTATTGTAACAATTTGTCGTAGAATTTAGATATGCTCATTTTTGTCTCACATAACGACTAAGAGTTGCAAAAAAATTGAAAGAAAAAATGTGAATTAATATTTTTCGTTAAAAGTTGGAATAAATAAAATTCTTTTTTCTATTTTTAGGAACAGGATTTAAAACAGCTCCAGTTGTGGGTAGAATATTGTGCGAAATGGCAACAGGACAAGAACCTTTTTTGGACATTTCCCGCTACAGTCTTTCTCGTTTTGATGAAAGAAAGTGATTAATGAGACATGATTACAAAAGCCTTAAATTCGAATAAATGATTGTTACTTTCAAGCAAATAGAAAGATGTATGTTATTTTTTGTAAAAAAACGAAGTTAAATTGAGATTTTTTTTAATATTAAATATCCAGATTTTTCGACGAACGTAATAAACATTATGAATGAATATTATGTGTCTTCTTAATTATATTTGGATATATATATATATATATATATATATATATATATATATATATATATATATATATATATATATATATATATATATATATATATATATATATATATATATATATATATATATATATATATATATATATATATATCCTAGGGAAAGTAGCATATGTATTTCCCTCTATTTTATTAGATCTTAGGGGAAAAAGGGAAACATCAATAATTATAATTGGTTTATTAATTAGGTCACATGATTCCCACGAAGAGCAAAGGGAAAAATTTCTTACTTTTAATTAATGCATACTTGAACCAAAGGCAGATTAATGGACAGGATGGGAATTTTAAAGTGTGAGAAAGAGTGAATAATAAATTAAGAAAAGGATTTACGGAAAAGGAATAACATAAAAAGATTAATTAAAGCTTTTTATGTTATTCCTTATAAAAAAGCTAAAGCTATATATATATATATATATATATATATATATATATATATATATATATATATATATATATATATATATATATATATATATATATATGAGGATATTTCACACGTCATCACTGGGATTCGAACCCGGTTCACCTCATTGGAAGACGAACTCTCTATCCCCTTGGCCGCTGCAGCTCACGGAAAAGATATTGACATAAAATCAACAAATTGAAATTATTATTAATCAAAACTTCCACCTCTTTCCAACTTGCTAGAGGGCTCAAATTTCAAATGAAGCTCTTGATGCAAATGCAATTTAAAACAATTTCCAAAACGACGCACACAGTATTCATTACTTATTCGACAACTTTCTGATATGAGCAAAGTAGCATTAACAAACATAAATCTAAAAAGGAGAAAATAATAATTGAAATAATTTTTTTAAAAGAAGTTTTCAAGTTTATTAAAAAGGGGAAAATAAATTTTTATCTACAGAGACATTTAACGAAAAATGAAAATCAATCGCTATTGAAAATAAAACTTTCTCACTTAATTCATCTTTAGTTCATGACAAATATTTGAAAAAATCATTATAAAAATATTTGCCCTGTTGGTGCGTATTTAATAAACAGACGTGGGCTTAGAGCCAAAAATTTTAGTGACACATTTTACTCTTTTATTATTTCATTTCCGCATCTACCGAGTTTGTAAGCATTATAAAAACTGATAAGAGATGTCTAATTTATGGCCACTGTCAGATCAACAGCATTATTTACTTTTAGCCCACGACAAACCAATAGACAGATGCAGTCTAAGATCTAATGCTAGCTTTTATATTGTACAGATTTACACAGTTGGATCTTTCTCAGAAGGTGAGTAGAGTTATTAAAATAATGTATGCATTTTTAAATACTTCTTTTTATGAAATTAAATTACTCGGGGTAAGTAAAATTTGAAAAAAAATTATTTTTAAGAAAATTATTTTTTATAACTAAATATACGAAGCCTATTAAAAAGGAGAAAATTCGAAAAATGTGGGAGATTTTCGGTGGTGATTTAAGTTTCCGAAAGTATATACGAAAGTTACGATATATGTTACAATGGATTTACACATAAATGTGATATAGTCTGAGATCTAAAGTTAGTTTTAATATTGTATAGATTTACAAAGTTTGATGTTTCTCAGAGGGTCAGTAGAGTTATTTAAATAATGTATGCAGTTTTAAATAAAACTTTTTATGATGTTAAATTATTCGGGGTAGGTGAAATTATTAAAAAAATACTTTTTAAAAACATTATTTAAAAAAAATTATTTATATAAAAAAAATTCTTTTTAAAATTTATATATACAAAGCATATAAAAAAGGAGAAAATTCGAAAAATGTGGAGGATTTTCGGTGGTGATATAAGTTTCCGAAAGTAATGCATCTTAAGTTTTTCAATTTAGACTTGGCAAAAATATAACTGCTTTCTCCAGTTTTATCTACTTTTAATCTACTTTTTTAAATTTTAATTTAATTTTATTATTTTCTTCCCTTTTAGTTTTGTGTTTGTTTGTTAGTATATCGGCAGAAGGTCAAAATTTTGATTCATGATAAATTATGCTTGAAAAAAAAATTTCAATTTGTATTGTAATCAGGGCCCAAATATACGACTATGAATTCTATTTGCAGCTGTCAGGAAACGATTGCAATATGCTTCGTCATTCAGCTTAGAATCCAGTTGAAATTCAAGAACACTAGCTAGTCGTAAAGTAATAAATTCTATTTGGCTATAAAATGATAAATTCTATATGTAGTGGTAAAAAAAAATTGAAATATTTGCATTGTCATCAGACGCTGAGCTCCAATGGAGATCTCAGTGCTCTAGCTTGTAGGAATGTGGTCTAAATATTAATTGCAAGATTCCTTAATCACAGACATAAAAAAAAGCAATAAACAGCACTTGTTTAGTCTGTATATTGGTGTACATAAATTTTTTACTATTTAAATTTTAAATAAATTGACCGAATCATATAAGTTAAGGGTTCTATAGTTTGTGGAATCATACTCAAGTAATGAAAGTTAATATTATTCACTCGTCCTTAATATCCCTCAATATATCTTAAAGCAATCTCATTTTTCTGAGTGGGTATATGGCTTTGGGCTGAAAAGTGGTTGCTTTTCTGAGAGATGACACATGTTCGAATATCTACCCTAACTTGTCGATTTCGATTGCCATTTTTTCGATTGTCGATTTCCACTATATAATGTTCCCACTTTTCGCTTTTTTCGGTGCTTATGTAAAATAACCTCAGCTATAGATATTGTTTGGTAGAGCCAATATAAGTAGTGTCGTCGGGCTACCTTCGATATGGTTTCATGGTCTACAAGGATAATATTTTCTCAATACTGGATGCAAGAGTTCCCTCGTATTTTGGGTTGACTTTAAAACTGCTAGGGTGTGAAGTTGAATGTTGGTAACAGCAAATTAGGCACAGAGCAACTGCTCAACGCTGATTATGTATACGCAATAAAAAAAGAACTATTTAAGGATAGGGTTTATTAGTGAATAGAGCTCTCTATAGTTTGTCTACGGTAAGAACTCTACCCCCACCACAATGTCTGAGGCCGTTTGCTGTTATGGAAACAAGAATATCACATTTCTGGAAGGGTAGCTTCTCTTCACTTTATAGCTAACACAAAGATTACCTTTCTCTAGCATCCCCGAGCCAAAACTTGTCCTAAACAGTGATCCCACATCCTTACTTGAAGTAGTTATACCTCGTTACCATAGTCACCGCCACGGGTCAAGACGAATGGCTAGGGGATTTCTTACTTGAGACAAACTATATAAGTGTTTCAGCTTCAAGTTGCAGTGATAGCTAATTGTATCTTCCAGCCTCTATCGATCTTAACGTTTATACAAAATATAACTTGCAAATTAGATTGATATTGCCATTTAATGACATTCATGACATGTTTTAGTGGTTTTCATCTCCATTCAGCGTAAGTACCAGTTAGTTTTATTCAATAGCATCTTTCACGAAAACGAATTTGTCTCGAAATTTGACTGAAGAAGCAGTAAATGTGCTAATTTTTATGACAAGAGTGAAATTAAACATTTTATTTCTGAACTTTTTCGAGAATAACAATTGGAGATAGTACCTAGATAATTGGAAAAATTATTATCTCAAAATGCATTATCACATTTTCGTCCCCTGATCTTAAAGATTAATATAACTACATGTTCTGAAAATACTAAGATTTAGTACTGTTCCATTGTTGCTGTTTTTTATCCCTTTTTTTAACAATCTTTACTATTTTATTCATAGACAGACCTCTAATCATTTCTGATGAAAAAAAAAGATAAAGTTTTTTTTTAAAAAACTTATTAAGCTGTCAATTGTTTTTTGATTGAATTCTCACACTTAAGCAAAACTAATGAAACCTTTTACTTAAACATTTAGGTTTCTGATTTAAAACGTTGCGGTCACCATGTCCGAATACGATCATGTTGTTATCGGGGCTGGTATTGTCGGTTCTTGGACAGCATACCATCTTGCACTGCTCGGTAAAAAAGTACTCTTGCTAGAACAGGTAACGAAAGTTTGATGTATAAAAAATCCTTTTATTGTGTTCGTTTTTCTCATAAGTATGACATGAAAGATTAAGAAGTGCTGATTTATAAATCGCCCATAAATATTTCACCAAACTATTTCGTTATAAACGGCTATTTATATGGTGTCTTTGTCTGAATGCATGGAAATGCCATCAAAAACTTTTAAATTTTAAATAAATTCGGTAGCAGTTAACTGGAAAGCTTTATGAATATTGTATTGGGCAGTATTGGAGACGGCGTCCAAAATCTTTAAAACGCATAGACACCAATATTAAAAGCATGATACTTTAAGGTCATATTTTGTAAAATAAGAAAGCCTGACTGACATAGTTTGGCCTCCGACACAGCTATGTCCTATTTAAAGGGGGTGGGTCGTTTCATTTCGATACACTTGAATGAAAAATCTGATGTATTGCCTGAACTTCAATATTTTATCTAAAAAAAAAAGAGTTCTTGCAGGGCATTTGTGTCAAGTTGTAAATAAAAGGTGGAGCTTACTGCATAATTCAGCATGAGAATGTAGAACCAACATTGTGTATCTCTATTTTCAGATTTCTAATTAGAATCTTTTAGAGTGCTTTTTTATTTTAAAGTTTTTTTCTCATAGGATTACAAGTATATTGATATAATCTCTGAATTAATACTTTCTGAGAGGTAATAATCCTATATTGTTATTAACCAATACGTTTTATGCAACATATAAATTATTTCTACCAAAAGGATCTGCAATGCAACAAACTTGTTTTGATGTGTCTTTCTTTGTTAAAGTCTGTATATACTAACTGTTTGCACGCAAAGAAGTACTTTGATTAAAAGTACTTCTAATTAAACCGTTTTCAAGAGATGCATTGTCGAAGTTCTCTATGTATTGAATTTTGGTAATAATTTAAAATCTCAGGCAGTCTAAATCACACGAACCATCATAAGTATGAATTTTGCACGTTTCAACACAGAAGGCAGCAGAAATAATAAATTGTTTTCCATACCTGTGGTGAGATAAGATCGGAATAAGAGATAAGATAAACTCATCGCAATGCTCCCTTACGTGCTGTATTACTTCTTCACGGATTTCTCTAGTCATAACTTGAGTATCCTACAATATATATGCTCAGAAAAGATAAGCTCCGTCACCTATAATTGGTGGGACAGTATGTAGCACCATATCACCGTTTATGTTTAAATTTTCTACAGCCATTTCAAAAAGAATAAAAAATATATACAAATACTAGTGGGCTGCACCCCCTGCTCGCTAACGCTCGCCAACCCCCGAAAATTGCTACGCAATCTTATATGGTTTGCTTCGCGTACCAAGATCGCTTCGCTCGCTACTAACTTAGGTACATTGCAAATGCACACAATTCTAAGAATTCAAAACAATTATTCAAATCCATATAAAAAAATTACATTTTTTTAGTAAATACTAAGTCATTAAAATAAATTTGAATTCAAATAAATGACATGTAATTCGTTAAACCTATTAGAAATGTGCTATAGTATAATTCGTGATATAAATCAAAAATCGTCAAATAAATTCGTAATATATAAATTCGTGAAAAAAAGCGCTTTCGACAAAATACTATAATAGAGATCTATCGACAAAGACTACTCACTTCTGCCTAGCTTAATAGTATGATATTTCCGCAGCTGATGTTCTCTGGTTATTTCAGTTTCCGTTTTTAAAAGCGCTATATGTTGAGTCACCTCAGATAGATTTGGCATGTGACATTTTTAGCGGCAATCATAGGTCGATTCACCGTGTAACAGAAATAGTAACGTAAACAAAACAAAGCAAACGTTGCCACCGGCGGAAAAGAAATACAGCCAAAATTTGGGAGCCACGTAAGAGAATTATATATATTAGATATTTAGATCTATTGGTAAACAGAAGTGATTTTTCTAAGTAATATTTTTTTTAAATAACATTTATGTTGTTATAACGTTATATTGTTGAAACAAATTTCATGAGTTCACATCCTTAATTTAATATTTTCGCTTACCAAACGAAAGGATATATTAAAAACCTTTTTTTTTTTTGTTGCCTGCATCTCATTGTGCATGAAGCTGATCGTTATGTTCTAAATCATTTAACCGATCTCTTTAACTGTAATTTATAACAGTATATTAATTTTATTTGCACTAAAATAATAATTATTAAACGGTGAATAAGATTAGACCACCTTTTTAAATAACTTTACCTTAAAATGTAAGGCAGATTTACATTATAATAATAAAAAAACAGCAATTCTCTTAGTTTTAAACTCTTGAATTAAAAGCGTAATAATAGCAGTACAGGAAAATAACTTTAAGTTAGGGATTCAAAAATAATTATAGAAAAGCAAGAACTTTATGACTTTTATTAATTTTATGCTGACTACAACCAAAACAAAAAGGAAAATAATGAGGAAAAACTGGATCACACCACGTGATTTTCTGGCCAATAAAAATGCACCGACAGCAATGGAAAACTGCGCTGCGACACCATCATTAGATTTTTATATATAGTAAGATTTACTTAGCAACTAAGTTTTTATTTCTGTGAGATACAAAAGTTTTCTTTAAAAAAAACGTATTTAACTAACTATTCAACACTAAACTATTACTTACAACTTAACAAAATGAATCAACTGAACAAATACTGAACTTATAGTTAATTTATTAACACTGTTTAACCATTTCGCACCTAACGGGACAAATAAGTCCCAAGCAAATTTCAAAAAGATCTTTTGGGACAAAAACGCTTCTTTGTCTAATTGCAGACTTTCCCACCAATCCTGCCAATATTTTTGAAGGTATTTTCATTCACAGAACATAGATGGTACTACCGTACATAATGCTGCCCTACTCATAGTTTATGCTACCAAAATTGTTCTGTTGTAAAAAAAAAAAAAAAAACTCGTCGCGAAAGGATTAAATTATTATATAAATCAAATAACAAAATTAATTATCACAAAATGACTACAGTTTCACAAATTTAGAAAAAGAAATATCCGCGTTTTCGATGCATTGTAAGAGAAATAAATTTATAGGTAAAGCAGGACGTTTCTATGTATATTTATACATGTGCCTTATGCAAATCCGCAATTCTTAACCGATCCACAACGAATTTGGTGCACAAAAAAAATGGATTACCCTGAATAACTTTTTAACTAATGATCAGTCGGATCTTCCCGTTCTAGGACTCCCATCTTAATGGCTCGAGTGAGTGACCTCATATCTGCAAACTAATTAGTGCAGACGTAATTTTAAGTTACGAAATCAGATACAAAAACGTATTTAATCAGAACAAACATACATTGTTTTTCTAACGGATTTGGAAAATTTTGATCCCCGAAATAAGGGGGGAGCTGCAGTTTGGAGAGCGAGATTCTGTTGAAATTATTGTACTGTTGAGTATTGACATGTCTGTTAAAAATGAAAACCGTAGTCTTGGTTAATAAAATCAAAATATTAGTTATTTAAACATTCATTTGGTAACTTTTCAGTTTTTATGGTAACGGCTCACCGAAAATTCCGACTTTCAAAATCAGAATTAGACATTTAAATAAAATACAAAATTTAGTAGTAAATTTAAACAAATAAGGAATTTTTATGTGATGCTCTTAGGTATCATTATAAAATTATCAAACTGTATCACGCATCGCAATATTTTGATACTAATTTTACCAAAATCATTGCCAGAGCACTTCGGTTAAAACTGCAGCCAGAAACAACGTAAAATGTACCATTTTCTGGTAGTTTTGACTGTAGTTTTTTTCTCAGTGAAGACTGTTTTTATTGTGTGTCCCTTTTGCTTTTCTCTGTATTCATAAAAGTGAAATTCTTGTTATAGTTTAGCCAATCACATACTCGTGGTAGTTCTTCAGGCGAATCCCGTATTATTAGATCTAGCTATGGACAGAGTTTTTTTGCGGAGATGATGCCTTATTCTTACGACATGTGGCGGAAAGCAGAAACAGAATCTGGCAAAAAACTTATGGAGTGAGTGTTTATTCAAATCTAACTTTTTAATTAATTTATTTAAATGGTCTGGTTGGGTTCTCAGGTTTTTAGATTTTGAAACACATCAAGGTTTTAATGTCAATCTCACAGGTTTTAATGTCACTGCAAATATTGTTTTGCCGATGCTTGTTTGATGTGGAAATTGATTTATAAGGGAACATTCTACAATGTTTAGGAAAAATTTTTCCTCACTCAATTTCGTTGTCGTATCTATATCTATATACATAATAATAAACGCGGCTGTGTGTGTGTGTGTGTCTGTAATCACAATATATCGCCCCGGAAGTCTCGCCCAGGCACGAAACTCGGCACATAATTGTTGTTAGAGATTGTAATATGTTTTTATAGTTGGTGTCACGTGACTCTGACTGCTGCTGCTTTCATTTAATTTTTATTCTTTAACTTTGGTTTTTATGTTGGCAACCTTCTTGAAATGTTTTGTGTTGATTATTTAGTGTTCGAATTAGTTAGGTTTTGTAAATATCACTAAATTGAGATTGCTTTAGAATTAATAAATGTTTATTAAGTTTTAATTTGTATCTGTTTATTCATCTGTAGAACTAGTAGTTCATTTGAATAACATTAAAAAGGCGTCCGTGAAATTTATTTGTTTGCTGCAATTTACATTTTCTGGCGTCCGTGACAGGACATTTTTTCCGATTCGAAACAATGTTTCAAGCAGCAAAAGGATTTAAAAAAGAAGATTTGTTGTTCGTCGCTGAAGAAATTGGCGCAACATTACACAAAAGGTCACAATATCGGAACTGAAAGAAGCAATTTTGAAAAGTAAGCAGTATTCCGAAGATCCACAGTTTGTTGAAGATATTTTGGTAACAACTGTTAGTGACCGGAAGCATAAAGAATTGGCAGAGGCGGATCAAAAACGATTAGAATATGAAGAAAAGCAAAAACAGTTAGAATGTGATGAAAAGCAAAAGCAATATGAAGAACGGGAAAGAATAAGATTACATGAACTGGAGTTGGCGCGAATTCAAGTAAACTCGCCAGTGGCAATAGCAGGTGAGTCCGAAAATTCTATGATTACTAGTGCTAGGAGGAAATTTAATTTACCCAAATTAGAGTTTCGACAATTCAGTGGGGATATCAAGGAATGGTTACCTTTTTGGAGCCAATTCCAACAGATTCATCAAGATGTAGATATTGCTCCCGAAAATAAATTTCAGTACCTTATTCAAGCTACTGTAAGCGGATCTAGAGCGCGAGAAGTTGTAGAGAGCTTTCCGCCAACCGGAGCTAACTACGCCAAGGTAATTGATAGTCTGAAAGCTCGGTTTGGAAGAGATGAACTTTTGGTAGAAGTTTATGTTCGCGAACTATTAAGATTAATAATTTCGGTTCAGAAAAATGAAAAAATTTTAATGACTTCTCTCTATGATAAGCTTGAATCGTACCTTAGAGCATTAGAGACACTAGGAGTAACAACTGATAAATGTGCTTCAATACTTTATCCAATGGTTGAATCTTGTTTTCAAGAAGAGTTCCTGAAAGCATGGAACAGAAGTCCTTCTTACGCAGCTTCAACTGATGCTAAAGAACGACTGAACAATTTGATGAATTTCCTGAAAACCGAAACTGAAGGAGAGGAAAGAATAAATTTAGCCATGGCTGGATTTGGTTTGGGTTCAAGTGAAAATCGCCAAACTTTTAAGAAAAAAGGAAAGCCTTTGATTTCAGGTAGAGTGCCTACAGCTGCCAATTTACTTACTGTGGCTTCAAAAGAGGTAAAGAAATTATGTGTTTTTTGTTCTGGAAAGCACTCCAGCTCAGACTGTTTCACCGCTCAAAGGATGAGCTTAGCCGAGAGACAAGATATAGTAAGAAAAAACCAGTGTTGTTTTGCGTGTTTGAATCCTGGTCATCCAGTACGTAAGTGCAAAATGTTTATCAAATGTATTGTATGCGGTAAAAGACATGTGCCACTTATGTGTGAGAAGCTAGATACCCGAGGTAAAGAATCAGGAGAAAGTGGTGAGAAATGTGAAAGTTCTGAGATTAACATGTCTAACATTACTTATGGTCCCAAAGTGTTTCTTCAGACATTAAAAATCAAACTGGTTTCAGATAACAAGGAAATTCTAGTGAGAGCTGTATTAGATTCCGGATCCCAAAAAACGTATATTTTGAAAAGTCTCGTGGAACAAATGGGATATACTCCGGTAAGAAAAGAAACACTTATACATTCTTTATTTGGTGGTATTAACTCTGATAAGTATGAACACACATGTTATAGAATTCGATTAAGAAATCCTAAAAGCAGCATAACTTGTAACATGGAAGCTTTGGATCAGTCTTCTATATGTGATAACATTACACCTGTAACTTCAGGTCCGTGGATCAAGGAGCTTCAGGAAATGAAGATAACTTTATCAGATATTGGTAATGAATTGCAACCTGTACAAGTACTTCTTGGAGCTGACGTGATAGGGAAGCTTATGACAGGTCAGCGTAAAGTATTAACTTGTAGACTTGTCGCCATAGAAACTTTACTTGGTTGGACTTTGTCGGGAAAAGTGCCTGAAAGCGATACATCTTTATGCAATTCTATGTTGGTAACTTCTCTTTTAGTGAAAGAAATGGATATATCAGATATGTGGACATTGGATACCATAGGGATACAGGATCCATCAGAACAGGAGACTAAAAAAGAACTTTATAACGCTTCGGTAGATCATTTCTTAAAGACTGTTAAAGTTGAAGATCAACGTTTCCTTGTTAGTCTACCTTGGCTTGACGTACATTTGCCTTTGCCCGACAATTTTAATTTAGCACTAAAAGGGTTGCAAGTAACAACTCGGAAGCTTAAAGCAGAAAATTTGTTTGAGGAATATGGAAATGTTTTCAAAGAATGGGAACGAGAAGGCATCATCGAAGAAGTTCCTGTAGAAGAACTGAAATTGACTTGTCACTATATGCCACATCGTCACGTAGTGAAGGAGAACAGTACAACAAAAATTAGGCCGGTGTTTAATGCTTCGTCTAAACAAAAGGGACATCCCAGTCTTAATGACTGTGTTGAAAAGGGCCTAAATTTGATCGAATTAATTCCTTCCATAATGACAAGATTTCGCCTCCATAAGTTCGGCATAACAGCAGATATACGCAAAGCTTTTTTGCAAATAGGTCTCCATAAGCCAGATAGAGATTTTCTACGTTTTCTATGGCACGACGAACAAGGTGAGCTCAAACATTACCGTCATCGAAGAGTTGTCTTCGGTGTTTCTTGTAGTCCCTTTTTGCTTGCGTCAACCATACGATACCACTTATGATGACAGAGGTCGAGAATTGGTGGAGTTTGTCATCCTAATGGATATGAATATCGAAAATGATTCTAACTCTCCTCCAACCTTTGACTCAATCACTGGCCGAAGCTGGATTGACGTCACACTTACCCGTGGTGACGTCGAGGTAACAGATTGGCAAGTATCTGACGAGGAAACAATGAGTGACCATAGGCTCATAATTATGTCAATAGCTTTGGAAAAAACACCCTCTCTTGCTTCGAAACACATTAGCTATCATGACTTGGATCTCTTTACATTCTCATCATCCTTTAAGAGACTTGTGATGGAGACGAAAGACACTCTAGCACAGATAACCACTACATCTCAATTGGACGATTTTCTTGAAGATGTAACTCAGAAGATTACCAATATTTGTCATAGCTCAAAAAAGAAAATATGTAAGAGCCATAAAAATAGCCCTAAATGGTGGTCGATTGACCTCTCCATACAAAGAAAGAAGCTGAGAGCAAGAAGAAGACTTTTTCAAGCTGAAAAGGATCTTCAACTTAGAATTAAGAAACAAATAGAATACAAAAAAGAAAAAGCTATCTATAAAAGAAACATTAAAAAAACGAAAAAGGAAAGACTAAAGAATTATCTTAAAAATATTACAACCCAAGAATGCTTTGGTCCTGGTTATTTGATAGCCAGAGACAGGTTTAATAGCCATCATGACTTTAAACAGATACATAAATCAGATGGAACTATCACTACCACTAAAAAAACCACAGTTGAAGCTATCCTGGAATATCATTTCCCATTGGACCAACACCCCTCCCCTTTGCTGGAACCTGAAAGTTGTAACAAAGATCAACTATTTACTAAGAATGAAATTACAGTTGTTGTTAATAGTATAAAGAACAATAAAGCTGCAGGCTCCGATAACATCCCCCCTGAAGTCATTAAATCCATATTCTACTTGGAACCAAAATGGTTCATTGAAATCCTTAACAAGTGTCATTCGCTAAATTATTTCCCTACATTATGGAAGAAAGCTAAATTAGTTCTTCTCCCTAAACCTGGAAAGGATTTACACCAACCTGAAAACTATCGTCCCATTTCTCTTCTTCCGGTTTGGGGGAAAGTGTTGGATAAATTAATAACAAATCGATTAATCTTTCACCTTGAATCTAATAACATTCTACATACAGATCAACACGGTTTTCGGAGAGGTAGATCGACTACCACAGCTATGAAGTCCTTACTTGAGAAAACTAAGAAAATAAAGGATAATGAACATCACGCACTGGGTATTTCCCTTGATATCAAAGGTGCTTTTGATAGCGTCCTATGGAACAAAATTATAGAAGAATTGAATTCCTGCAACTGCTCCTATGACTTAGTTAAGTTGATTTCAAGTTTTTTGGACAACAGAAGGATCCTGTTTGATATCCAGAATGAGAAGTTGGAGAGACCTCTAGCAAGAGGAGTCCCACAGGGTTCAAGTCTGGGACCGATCTTATGGCTACTTATAGCGAACACTCTTTTAAATATGAAAAGGGAATCTAATGAGCAAATAATCGCATACGCTGATGACTTCCTTTTACTTCTCAACGGAACATTTCTTGATAGACTTGGACCCCAAGCCACTATGATTTTGACGAAATTTGAAAACTGGGCTACGTCCCACAATCTTCAATTCAGTACCAAGAAAACTGTCGCGATTGTTTTTCCTAAAGCCAATCGGGTCTCAAGACGACCAACTATAAAACTCTGTGGGGCTAACATTGCAACGAGGGAAACCATAGATTATTTGGGATTTAGATTGCATTATCAGCTTTCCTGGTTGCCTCACCTTGACTTTATCTATAGCAAAGTTACTAAATTTCAAGCTAAACTAAATAGAATCTCTGGGGTCGACTGGGGGATTGGCCCTGATGTTCGGAAATTCATCTACCTAAACAGCACTCAGAAACTTATCTTATATGGAGCAGAAATTTGGTTTTCCCAACAGGTAAGAATCATTAATAGATTGAAAAAAATGGAAAGAACTTCTTTACTGTCTATCACTAAGGCATACAAGACTGCATCTACTGACTCTCTCCAAGTACTTGCTGGAACAATTCCTCTAGATATGGCAGTAAACATAGAAGCTCAACTTAATAATATTTTTCAACATGAAGAAGAACATATAATCTATAAACCAATACCTACACCTTATATTTATCATCCGGCTGAAGAAATTTTACTTAAATATCAACTGCATTTACCTACTTATAAAGGACTAGAATTATTTACAGATGGATCAAAAATATTAGTTAACAATGAGTTTAAGACAGGATGCGCTTTCGTGGCCTATCTGGAGGGAGAACCTGTTGAAAGAAAAACCTTTCGCATCTCTGATCACGTTTCCGTGTTTAAGGCTGAATTATGGGCCATTCTCCAGTCGATTCGTTGGCTTAAAGAACAAAGAATTACAGACAATATCTCAATTTATACGGATTCCCTGTCTAGCCTGCAAGCTTTGGAAAGCAGCAACTCTAAAGAGTATTTAGTCCACTTAATAAAACAAGAATTCACAAACAATATCGCTTTACATTGGATAAAAGCACATGCAGGCCATAAGGGCAACGAAGAAGCTGATAGGTTAGCCAAATTAGCCTGTGAGAGATCAACGGTCGACCTGTTTGAAGATCCTAGCAGGCGGACTGCAAGAAAAACTTTGGAACGCGAAAAATTGATTGAATGGCAGGAGAGATGGAGTGACAGCTTCACAAAGGGAAGGCACACATTCGAGCTCCTCCCGAAAGTTCAAACGAGGAAAATCATGGGGAATTTCTTTTTAAATCAATTCCTAACTAATCACGGCTGTCATGGACAACATCAAGCCAGGTTTTTTGGGGGAGCTCAGCTGTGCAGTACCTGTCAGCTTGTTGAGGATTGGGAACATATTTTAATCCAGTGTACAAATTTTAAGCACATTAGAGAGAAATTTTTTCATTCAAAAACCACCTACGAGTTTATAAAGCAGCATTGGTCAAACCCTAAAATAAAAAAGGGAATTGAGGAAATAATAAGAAAATTGTTTAGTAACAAGGCACCTCCCTGAATCCTGATGGCCTTTTGCTGCCTCTTGTTAGGAAAAATACACCTAAATCACGGCTTATTAACTTTCCTGTTATGGTTTGATTATTACTTGAATTTTCTCTTAAAATGTTTTTTTTTTGGAGCTTTAGTCTCATGCTTTGTCAATCTCTGCCCTTATGTGATTCCTCATTTTGAAAATTTTAATCACTTGTGTTCCTAGAGTTTTTATATATGGTATATATATGTCCTTTCTGTTTAAAAAAAATAATAATAATAATAATTACTGGAATTTGATAACTTTAGTACTGTTGTGCCAGCCATAATTATATTCTGAGTTACAAACATCCTTTATTTTCCATGTGAAATTGTTTCCTTTTATTAACTTTGCACCCCTACTGAAGATGCGACATCAATATCTCTTCTGATTGTTACTGTTTATTTTCTTTGTAGTGTTTGTTTCCTTAGTTTATTTCTAAGTAGCACCGTTTTCTGGATTTCATATTTAATATTCCACCTATTTGTTAAAACTCTAATTTGAAAATTTTGAATATGTTTGCTCATGTAATTGAACTGTTACGCTCACTTCGAACTTTCGGAGTGCCCCCGGATGCCCCCTTACGGGGGCGGGACGGGCTTAAGCTTGTTATACGATACCACTTAGAAAACAAACTAGATGAAGCCACACAAGGAAATGGAAGATATCCTGAAGGCATTATCCGCCAACTGCTACTCAGTTTTTATGTAGATAATTGTTTAGTTAGTGTTGAAACTGAGCAAGAGTTAGAACAGTTTATTGAAGTTGCCACAGAAATTATGGCTGAAAGAAAATTTGATTTAAGAGAGTGGGAGTTCACTAATCCCGCTGAATCCACTGTAAGGTCAACAAACATTCTAGGAATGATATGGGACAGACAAAGTGATACTCTTTCCATAAATATTCCTGATGTTAATGAAACAAAGAATGAAGTGATCACAAAGCGAAATATTTTATCAGCTTCACACAAAGTTTTTGATCCCATAGGGATAACCTGTCCAGTGATGATGCGTCCAAAACTTTTGTTACAAAATTTGTGGAAGTCTAAAATTGATTGGGACGCTGAAGTTGATCAAAAAACGGGCGAAGAATTTCTAAGATGGTTAAATGAGCTTGAATGTTTGAAGAATGTGAAGGTAGCAAGATGGTTGCACTGCGATAAGGGAGTTGAAAATATTTCACTTCATTTTTTTTGTGATGCAAGCAAGTATGCCTATTCGGCAGTAGTCTTTCTGCGAGTTTGTTATATGACTAATGTTTATGTACAGCTGGTACAAAGTAAAACAAGAATTGCCCCTTGTGGGAAAAAAGAGACAACAATTGCAAGATTAGAACTTCTTGGTGCCACAATATCTGCTCGTCTATCCACTGAGGTACGAAAAGAGTTTAAAACCCACAATGTGTATTTTTGGACAGATTCCACCACAGTGTTAGCTTGGTTGAAAAGAGAAGAAACGTGGGGTGTATTCGTACAGAACCGTGTTCAAGAAATTAGGAAACTGACACCAGTTCAAGCATGGAGACATGTACCTGGATCCTTGAATCCCGCGGATCGGCCAAGTAGAGGTTGTTCAGCTAAGCAATTGTGCCAGTCAAAATGGTGGGAGGGTCCCTGTTGGTTGTACCTTCCATCCCGTGAATGGCCAACTAACGACTCAGAGGAAGATGTCAATGAAGAAGAAGTGATTAGAGAAAAAAGAAGAACGATCGTATCTTCAATTGTAAATATTGAAGTTACAGAAATATGGAGCGATCATTTTTCCTCTTACAATAGAAACATCAGAGTGGTGTCATGGATTCTTCTTTTCATACATAACACATCACATGAAAATAAATTAAAAGGTAACTTGAGCTATGAAGAATTCAAAGAAGCAGAAACTCAAGTGCTCAAATCCATGCAATTAAAAGTGTTTCAAGATGAGAAGTTTCTTAACAAAATGCAAGCATTTAGAGATGAAAAGGGATTACTGCGAATAAGAACCAAACTTGTAAATAGTGATGAAACTGAAGATTTTAAATTTCCCATTCTTTTACCTGGTAATAGTTTCGCTATGAAGTTAATACGAGAAGAGCATGAGAAATCAATGCATGCTGGTTCTTCTATCGTACTTGTCAGACTTAGGGAGAAGTTTTGGATTCTTAAGGCTAAAAAGTTAGTAAAAGATGTCATTTCTAAATGCGTGACATGCAAGCGTTTCAAATCTAAACCAGTTGAAGTTCCCTTCGCTCCGCTGCCTAGAGAAAGAGTTACCTTGACAAAAGTCTTCGAGGTAAGTGGTGTAGATTATGCTGGTCCTCTCTACTTGAAGTCAAAAGGAAAAGCTTGGATCGTTTTATTTACGTGCGCCGTTTACCGAGCGGTCCATTTTGAACTGGTACAATCACTCACCACAGATGCTTATATCCAAGCCCTCAGACGATTCATTGCCAGACGAGGCCGGATTTCAATCCTTTATTCCGACAACGGCACAAATTTTGTGGGAGCCAACAGAGCATTGAAAGCATTAGATTGGGACAAAATAGCCGCATACTCAACCGCTCAGAGAATCACTTGGAAATTTATTCCACCTACCGCAGCATGGTGGGGTGGGTGGTGGGAGCGAATGGTCAGAATGCTCAAAGAACTGCTACGTCGAGTTCTAGGGAAATATACCATCGATTACGAAGAACTCTACACGATATTGGGTGACTGTGAGTCAGTAATAAATTCAAGGCCACTCACTTACATACAAGATAATCCAAATGAATTAGTACTGTTGACACCCGAAATGTTTATTCACGGTGGCGGTAACAGCGAAACACCAGATCTAGATAATGTAGACCGATCTTGCCTCATAAAACGAATAAAGTATTTACAGAAGCTACGTGAAAATCTCAGACAAAGATTCAGAAATGAATACCTTGCTCTTTTAGTCCACAAAGGGGTAAGAAGAAATAACGTTTTAGACGTTGGTGATGTTGTGATAATAGGACATGACAATGTCCGTCGCATCGATTGGCCACTTGGAGTTATTTTAGAAATTTTTCCTGGTAAAGATGGTATTCCTAGAGTTGCAAAACTGAGGACCAGTAAGGGGGAAAGGATCCGTCCATTTCAAAGGCTTTACCCATTAGAAGTGTCTACCAAAACTGATATTGAGGTCTTAAAAGCTGCTAGAAGGACTGACGATTTTGTAGAAAACAATGAAGCTTTAGAGGTGAATTATTTTCCTAAAATTAAGTCGGGAAGAATCATCAAAGTTCCTGTTCGGTTGGACTTATGAGCATTCTTTTTATTTTTAGCTCTAGTAGTTTAAAGTTCCAACTTTCGTAAAATTTTGGTTGCAAAGTTCAATAAGCCTAACTTTGCAAGGTGGGAGTATGTTAGAGATTGTAATATGTTTTTATAGTTGGTGTCACGTGACTCTGACTGCTGCTGCTTTCATTTAATTTTTATTCTTTAACTTTGGTTTTTATGTTGGCAACCTTCTTGAAATGTTTTGTGTTGATTATTTAGTGTTCGAATTAGTTAGGTTTTGTAAATATCACTAAATTGAGATTGCTTTAGAATTAATAAATGTTTATTAAGTTTTAATTTGTATCTGTTTATTCATCTGTAGAACTAGTAGTTCATTTGAATAACATTAAAAAGGCGTCCGTGAAATTTATTTGTTTGCTGCAATTTACAATTGTGTTTTGACATAATGAAGAAGAATTTTTTTTCTTTTTCAAAAATTTGGATTAGTTTCTTAGTTATCAGTCATTTTGTAAGAAAATCTATGCTTTTTCGTCTTCAAAGAGCCATATTCAAGAAAGTATTGAAAAATGCATATACTTTTCTCCACTCTTATAAATGTATGCTAATGCGAACCTTACAATTGAAATATTAATTTTCGACAACTTAAACCAATAATATACGAAGGAATTAATAATTTAATTGTAAGGTTCGCATTAGTTTACATTTATCAAAGTGAATAAAACTTTAACTTTTGTACTAAAAATGTGGCAACATATTAGATACGTAAATAGAACGCTACGCTTTGATATATTTATCGCTGTTCATAATTGTTATAATAAGTTTTTCTTCTTCTTTCCACGCTCTTTTTTTTTTTTTTTCTTAAGCGAAGACGATAAGGGAAAATTATACTTGAGGATGCCCCTTGACGAAATTGGTGCCTTATGTTTGGCGCTATTCCTGTTTGCGCGGAACACCGTGGTAACAGAAATAACGGCCAAAACATAATGATATTTCAAAAAACATTGGAAAATTTCAACAAAACATCGGATAAAGCTTGCAATGAACCCAATATAAGCAAAATTAATAAATCCAATAAAAAGGATTTTGACTCGAAGCAAAAATTAATGGAGTAGGTGCAGAAAGAAAAGGAAAAAAAAAACAACTCACTTCTTCATTAAGCTTGAATATACTCAGATTTAGGTGCACAGAATTATCTAATAACAGTTAGATACTGTCTAAATTTATCGTGAATAGAATCTGTGTACCTCCATCGTCACATAAATTCGGCGAAATATGAATCGAAAATGGCGTTTGTGGTACCGAACTGGTGATGACGTTTTTTAATAAAGTCCCTTTTTATGACTGCCCACATACCTTCGATCTTATTGACCAGAAGTAAAAGTAACCTTACCAGCCGGTATCTAACGAAGAACTAATGGACCTCTGAAATTACGTATACCGTTGAACATTAATAACGCTAAAATCTAAACCGTTGAGAATCACGATTGGGTTTCAACATCGCCCAGCTTGGCGATCAACCGCGATCACAACTTGGCGAGAATCAAGGGGCACCCTCAAATATAGTCTACCCGACGTTAATTTTTGTAGCGAAATAGAAATAGAAATTGATACCATAAAAAAATTATAGAGAAATAGATACCATAAAAAATTAATTCGTTTTCGTGTTCTTTTCATGTATTTAAAGCAACTTTTGTATGCTTTTACAATTTCTGAGGCCTTTTTTTAAGAAAAAAAAAACAAGTCTCCACCTGATAGTTATATTATAGGTTAGGTTACCATAGCAAAGTTACATCTTCAAACATCCTCAAGAGCTATAACACATCTGCAGCAGAACTGGATATGAAGACAAAATTGCAGGACAGAAACACTTTAATTGTCCACTAATCTTCAGATTTCCTTCTATGTTTTAAAAAACTTTATTTGTGGAAACCTTTAGCGTGGCGGACAGCTGGCCGCCTTAGGCGGCTAGTACATAATAATAAACGCGGCTGTGTGTGTGTCTGTAATCACAATATATCGCCACAGAAGCCTCGCCCAGACGTGAAACTCGGATTGTGTTTTGACATAATGAAGAAGTATTTTTTTTCTTTTTCAAAAATTTGGATTAGTTTCTTAGTTATCAGTCATTTTGTAAGAAAATCTATGCTTTTTCGTCTTCAAAGAGCCATATTCAAGAAACTATTGAAAAATGCATATACTTTTCTCCACTCTTATAAATGTATGCTAATGCGAACCTTACAATTGAAATATTAATTTTCGATAACTTAAACCAATAATATACGAAGGAATTAATAATTTAATTGTAAGGTTTGCATTAGTTTACATTTATCAAAGTGGTGAAAAGTTTAACTTTTGTATTAAAAATGTGACAACATATTCGATACGTAAATAGAACGCTTCGCTTTGATATATTTGTCGCTGTTCATAATTGGGTATAATATAGCCTACGTCACAGATTGTGTTGTTCCTACTAAATTTAACCCATGAACGGCATTTTCTGCGAGCCTAACTTCAAGCCACAAATAAACAAACGAAGTGTTCGATCGTTTAAATAGCTGCTCGCCAGATTTTATTGCATTATAAAGAAAAGTTATCGAAACTAAATACAACTAAATAAACAACAACAACTAAAACAAATAACAACAACTACTAATAACAATAACTAAATAAACAACAACTAAATTCCATTCGTTTAGCATTGCGTCATATGTTGTTCCTACTAAATCGAAGTAGTTGTGTTTTTTTCATATTATACCCAATTGTTATATTAAGTTTTTCTTCTTCTTTCCACGCTCTATTTTTTTTTTCTTAAGCGAAGAAGATAATTTTTGTAGCGATATAGAAATAGAAATTGATAACATAAAAAATTATATAGAAATAGAAATTGATAACATAAAAAATTATATAGAAATAGAAATTAATAACATAAAAAATTATATAGAAATAGAAATTGATACCATAAAAAATTAATTCGTTTTCGTGTTCTTTTCATGTATTTAGCATTTTAGTTTTTTTTTCTTAAGCGTTGTAGCTATATAATATATAAAATAGGAATTTAAGACAAAATTGCAGGACAGGAACACTTTAATTGTCCACTAATCTCCAGATTTCCTGCTATGTTTTAAAAAACTTTATTTCTGAAAACCTTTAGCGTGGCGGACAGAGGCGGCTAGTTTAAAATAAAGGGAAAAAATATAGTTTCGACAGTAAAAATCAAAGAAGCTTATCAAGATCTTCTCAGTTGTCTATTACTGGTGATGAATTTGATAAAATGATATTATGAACAGTGGACTATTTGACTAAATTTCCTCGAAAGACCGATAATTTTTCCTTTGTTAGACGTGCTAGAATGTTTGACTATAAACTTAACTGAGCGAATTTGCTTTTTTTGACCAAATAAAAATAAATATATATTTTAAGACAAATTTATTTTTATTTTTTATTTCAAATGCCTACACGCGTGAAAATTTCGTAAATTCAGGCAATTACAAGTCAGATTTGTTGACCACTCTTTCAGGGGCACCATATTAGGTTGGGCCAGCGTTGCTTCCACAGTAAGGACAGATAGTACAGAGAATGGAAGAACATCCATGCCACGTCCGGGATTCAAACACAGAATCTGTCTGATGCAAGGCCAGTTCCCTGACCCTTATACAGTCCAATCGTCGTTTTTTGAGATAAAATAAAAAACATTAAAAAATGTAATTAATTTTCTTAAAATTAATATTAGAAAGCTGCGCGCATTGCTCGCTCTGTTCTCCATCCCTTATCGTAGTAGCTCACTTATCATAGTATTTTATTTGAAATTCGATTTTTTCCCCAGTCAAAAACATTTTATTAATAAAACATATAATTATTATAATTTTACTATACATTTACTATGCAAAATTTTACTGATATGATAGTGGTAAAAAAATGGAAGATTGCCTAAATTTGAAAAAAAAACTGTACCTGAAAAAAAATAACAGATTATGTACAACATTAAATAAATTGTCATGTGCACATGCACGCGGCAGAGCTATAGCTAGGACAAATAGTCATTAATTAAAGAAAAAAAATTGCAATGGCACTTAAAATTGCATTAACTTTCGAACAAATAGGAATTTTGGAAAAAAAAAACTTGTGTATAGAAAAAATTTGTGTTCGAAAAAAAAAACTCGTACATAAATAAAAATAGTCTTACAGCAAGTCAAATTTCCACTCTGTTTTCGAAAAAAATCGTCATTTTGCTAACGTCAACGTTTCGAAAATGTCAATTAAAAATTGCAAAATGCTATTTATTCTTCTGAAATATACAAGTTTCAACTTAAACTTTTAAGAGAGTGTTTGCATACATATACTTATGCTTATCAAAATTTTTAAAGACAATTTTCTTTGGTATATTGTGAAAAATGAAATATCGGATTTCATTTTTTAGGACAACTGGAATCTTGTGCATGTTCAAGACTCCGGAAGAGGAACAGGCTTATCAAAGTTGTCTAAAGAATATGCAGACTTATAGCCCGGAGCATTTAGATTTGTCTGAAACAAAATCAGATTTGTTTAATAGAGTCTTGAACTACAGTGAAAAACCACACGCTCTTCTATATGACAAGAGTGGAGGTGTTCTTTTTGCACATAAATGCGTTTTGACAATTCAGGTAAATCAAACATTATAATTTGCATTTATTACTATAATTTGCATTTATATAAGGATTTTTCAAATGAAAAGTGAACAAGTCAATGAAAAAAAAATCTTTTTGGGAAATCAGGAAATAGCCATGGGCGATTTAACACAGATGACCCCTTCGTTTAAGTAGCAGTCCTTTGCTGTAGAAAGATTTTGCTTCATTCTGGATGAAGTCTTGCACAGCTTCCTTCACTTCCGCATCTGAATTTAAACATACACCCAGTAATGCTTTTATAAGTGGCCCAAAAATGTGGAAGTCACAGAGAGACAAATCTGAACTGTACGACGGGTGTTCCAACTCATCTCATTGGAAATTTTGTAAAGTCGTCTATGTTACACGGGAGAGCATTGTTACTTGCCTGAGATGTTTCTTGCGTGAGCAGACCGCGCCATTTACTTATGATTGCTTTCCGTAGTTTCGACAGAGTACTGTATTATTGTGTTGAATCGATAGTGCTCCCTTTGGGCAGGAAATCAATTTCCTTCTAGACGCAACCATGTGTAGTACGACTTTACTTTTGATCAATGTTTTCTATCACGAACAACTTACACTGTTGAACGTCATATGCTTTATATTCCTGTTCGGTGGCGCTGCTGTAGTAATTTTGATGCAATCGCACGTGTCCACTTTTAATTTGGGAAAACCTTATACATATCAACAGTGTAAAATTTTTAACCCATAATGCACAAGTTGTATTTTTTTCAATAATATTTTGTAGAAAAATATTAAATGCTGCAAAACAAACTCAATTTCCAAAAAGAATTTTGTCTAATTTTTATTGAAAATGAAAAATCAGAAAATTAATAAAAGTTTGAGACACAACGAGAAATGACTATTGAAACTTATTTTTGTGTATGATCACAAGATAATGTTTTCTTATTACTATATTTACTAACATATTTAATGAACACAAATTAGTGAAATCAATAATTAAAAAAATTATCACTTTTCCTCTGAATCCTGCAAAAAGCTACTTTTGAGTGAAACTTGAAAATAGCAACGGTTTTGTTTAGAATAAAAAACTTACTATGAGTTTTCATTCTTAAAAAAAAGGAATATTTAGAAAAAAACTTTACTGTAATAAATGGATATTAAGTATAAATAAATAAACATTTTTAATCAAACTTTTGAGATGCATTTGATAAAAAAATATTTAAAAATAATTCATTGCTAAAAACTACTCTCTAATTAAACTTGAAAATATCAACGTTTTTCATTTGAACCAAATGCTTGATACCTTTTTTTATTGATAAAAAATGAATACATGAAAATAATTCATTGTTAAAAACTACTCTTGAATTAAACTTAAAAATATCAACGGTTTCAATTTCAAAATTAAATCAAATTCATAATTTTTCTTTTTGGTAACTCGTGCTGCAGTATTTACAAACTACTTAAATTAAATTTTTTTTCAAAACTAAATAAATATCAACGGTTTCAATTTAAACCAAACGCTTAAAATGTTTTTTCTATAGATGAAAAAGGAATATTTAAAAAAATTTAACTCAGATTCATGTTAAAAGATAAATTTTGGGAACTCGTGATGCAGTTTTTAAATCAAATGGGCCATGGACCCTGATAATCTGGTGAGGCCCCTGAGTACAAGCTAATCTAGGAGCTTTTATGAACATGTGCTTTACGAAAGTGAATACTATTTATATACAACTTAAATTAAATTTTTCTTTTCAAAACTAAATAAAAAATATCCTTTTAATATCTTTTAACTATTTTTTGAAAATGACTTAAAATTTTATAATCTAAATAGCTAAGCATAATTTGGACACCTCGCGTTAATCGAGTCTAATGTAAAAAAGCTGTGTTAACGAATGTCATGATTTTGAATCACTATAAAAGTGGTTTTTATGTGAAAAGAATCTAACTGTTCGGGAGTTAGGTAAGGTTTTATGAAATTCAGATTCAGACCATAAAGGATGATTATAAATAACATTGTCAACACATTACTTCTCGGCTAATATTACGTTCAAGAGAAGGAAATAAAACTTTGTGTACAGGTATTATAAACCATGGGTTCAAGAAAAGTGTTAAAGACGGTTCCCAGTGGTCACGGGTATAGTTGCACTATAAAACATATTTGGCAACAGCAAAACACCTGATTTTTTTCATTGAAACGTGGCATTCAAAATTAAAAACTTTGAAAAGAGTTGAAACAATATTTTAGTATATAGTGTCTGCGTTAAAGCACCTCTGTACGTGTATTATACCGCAACACCAACTTTTTTCATTGAAACGTGACCTAAGAATTTAAAATCTTTGAAGAGAGTTAAAAGCATATTAAAGTATGAATAGTGGCTACGTTAAATAGCCACTATACGGAAACACCGACTTTCTTCATTGAAAAATGACCTACAAAATTAAAAACTTTGAAAGAAGTTGAAAGCATATTTTGGAATGAATGTAATAATTAATACATAATTAAGGCATAATAATTAACTCTAATTAATACATAATAAGAGTTAAAAGCATATTTTAGCATGAATAGTGGCTACGTTAAAGAGCCACTATACGAAAACACCCACTTTCTTCATTGAAAAATGACCTACAAAATTAAAATCTTTGAAGAGAGTTGAAAGCATATTTTAGTATGAATTGTGGCTACGTTAAAGAGCCACTATACGGAAACACCCACTTTTTCTCTTTGAAACGTGACCTGTAAAAATAAAAAATTTGAAGATAGTTGAAAGTATATTTTATTACGAATAGTGGCTACGATAAAGAGCCACGATACGATAGCCCCCACTTTTTCACATTGAAACATGACTTACAAAGTTAAAAAGTTGATGGAAGTTGAAAGCATATTACAGTATGAACAGTAGTTACGGTAAAGCTCCACTGCGTGGCAACACCTCCTTTTTTTCTTTGAAACGTGACCATCAAAATTAAAAACTTAAAAGGTAGTTAAAGTGATATTTTAGTATGAATGGAGGGTACACTAGAGCGTCTCCATACGTACTGCATGTACAATAATTTTTAAGTCCAAGATACTTTGTTTTAATCCAGAATCACCTAAAATATGTTTCAATAATATATTTGAACAAACTCAATATTTCTGAATTTGTTCGTAGCATTCATACAGAATTGATCAGTTGAAAGAATTCCAACATGGAAACTCTAATGCAAATTTCAATGCAAACATTCTCTTATTTATGTACGATTCGCAGAAGTTTTAATTTGAACTTTATTAAATCACGACCTACATTATTTTAATTCAATTGATTTTATCTGACCTTGCGTTATCTTTCTTTTAGGATTTGTTCATCGCAAAAGGTGGGCATTTGTGGCACAATTGCGAAGTGATGGACATTGTACCAGAAGGTAATCATATAGAAATCAATACTTCTGAGCAACGTCTCTTAGTTCCATCAGTGATTGTGTGCGCAGGTGCATGGACGAAGAAGTTGCTCGTTCCAAACCTCATGCCTGATCTACCCCTAAAGGTATCTTTATTTTAACATAAAAAATTTAAAGCACTGCGACATTTACCTGCTGTAACAAAACCTTCCTAATTATGCAACATGCATTCTCTGTAAATAACGTAAATGCATATTTTTAACCTTTCACCTTTTTATTTTTTTAATTAAATTTTTATTTATTTTATTTTATTTTTTTATCGATAAAGCGTTTAGTCTAAAGTATGGGAAAATCTGAAACTAATAGTTATAAATACTCTAATATGATTACTCTAATATGATTAAATAGAGAAGAATAAAAATTTTAAGTAATAAATCAGTTACTGAGAATTAAAATAGATGTATTTTATCTATCTACTTTAATATTTAAAATGTTACAAAATTTATATTTGAATTATGCATCTGGAATGTTTAAAAATACTGAAGTATTCAATTTGGAAAATTAAAACACGACATAGTAAAAGGAACTCATGAAAAACACTTTGCAATATAAGCTCAATACAGCTGCATTTTACTTTAGGTACTATGGTAATATGGTATAATGTCATATTAATATATTCATGTTAAAACTTCCCAAACGTAGTTGCATATTATGCTACTGCATTATGACTTAATATTACGACGACGCATATCGTCACACCGGGTATCCCAAAAAGGACCAGCTATTTAAAAAATAAACTAAAAAAAAGAAAGGAAACTCGATAGAAATTTACGGTTTGCTGCTTACTTCGTAAAAAACTAAAGAACTTATTTCCTCCTAGTTAAAAAAATAAAGTTTATAATTTATCAACAGATGGCGTTGGCAGAAGAATAAACTACAAAGCAGTTTAAGGGAAAATATAACAGACACTCATACAAATATTTCAAAATGATATGCAACTTGAAAGTTAAATTTGTCAATAGCGTCATCTGTTGACGAACTTTGTAATTAATTCTGAAACTTCGTGAGAATAAATTAACAGGTTTCCCAAGCAGAACGCAGTGAACCATACATTTCAGTTTCCTTACGTTTTTTCAAATTGATTTTCCAAAACGTTAGTCATTTCTTAGACAACCGGTATATGATTTGCTGATATTTATTAAAGTATGACTCAGTCTTATTCATGATTACCCCTAATTTGTGATGTTTTTTCCTTTCTTCCACATATTTTTGGAATTGTATTTTACATTGGTTTAATCTTTTACTGCATGAAGAGCTATGAAAATTATTTTACATTACAGCCAATATTAGTGAAAGCATATTATTGGAAGGAGAAAGAGGGTGGAGTTCATAGTTCTAAAGCTGGTTTCCCTGTAGTTATTGACATTGGAGGTGATGCAGATATCTACACTATACCTAGTATCGAATATCCTGGACTGGCAAAAGTAATAAATTTTTTGATTATAGCAGTTTTTTTTGCCATTATTAAAAACTCAGGAAGAGTGAGCATTTTTTTTTTTTTTTTTTAAAAAAAAAGAAGCTTAAAATTTTTACAGGTGTGTTATCATGGAGGACCTATGTGTGATCCAGACAAAAGAGACCAATCAGCATCATATGTGGAGTATGAACAAATTTTGAAAGATCATGTCACTAAACATTTACCTCTTTTAGAAGCAGAACCAGCTATTGTGGAGACCTGCATGTATACGGTAAATAAATTACATTGAAGCATCATATATTGTTGGAATTCTAAATTATACACTGTGTTCCATTATTACCGAACTAATACACAAGATTAGTCCAGAAATTAATGTTAGTGATATTACTATGAAACACACTTCGCGCATAACACACAACGTGCTCGGGATCGGTGAAAGGTTTGAGAAATAGCTTTAGACTGCGAGGCCGTTCAGCCATTTTTGGTCATATGGGCGGTATTTTCGTGAGACTAGTTTCCATTTCTCATGCAAAACTGTAAATCACGTTGGAGCAAAATGATTATTATAAATTTATGCATGGAATTCGGGAATTTCACAGTGAAAACTTTTCCAGCTGAATTTGTTGATAATTGTTCACCGAGTGTTCTGTTCCGAGTGAAGAGTTTCTCGAGCTTTCGTCGGTGGGATAGAAATCGACTATGTTTGGAGAAGACATAACTTGGACTTATATAAAATCCATATATACGTTTTTATGCTCATAAAAATGGACCGGATAAATTGGGTGGCTCATATATTTAGAATGATGATTCTACATTAAAAAAAATCTTTTTCATAAAACCGTTAAAAAAGTGTAGACCTAGATTGAGGTGGATGAAGTTGGTGGAAACTGACTTCCTTGTTACCTAGGAAAGAAACTAGGGTGCAGGTGTCAAAAATGTAATGCAATGGAGCAGAATTCAGGAAAAGGCACTGGTTTACTCAGGACTGTCTAACCAAATCTGATGATAATAATGTTCTACAGGTGGCAAAAAGCAGTTTTTTAGGTATCTCCTCTCGATCAAACTCAACAGTAGGAAGGGTAGCTCCGGAAAGAGACAATTGTAAAGATGCATTTATCCTCTTTATTTAATTTTCATAAATAAATTGGTGGTGCATTATTACTCTATTTGGCAGTATCTTTAGATACATGCAAAATACAAAGCCTTTCCCTAATCAAGATTTTTCGATTATCTTTTAATTTTTGTTTTGACAAAATTTTACCAAAACAGTTCTGACAGCAGCCGCTATCAAAGGTAGTTAAATAGTTATGCATATTTCTGTTTTTAGAAAAAACAGAGTAGCTTCTCTGTTTTTTCTAAATTTCTCTCTATTTTTGTACAATTTACGTCATAACAATTTTATATATCAATGAAAAATCTGCAGAAGAGAAAAGTGTATGCAAAACGAAGACACGCTTTTCGACTTTACTTACCTCACTACTCGCTTCCTGGTCAATTCAAAAGTGTCAATTTGGATCCAGGCTCCTGACAATCCTGATTTGCCAACTTCTCCTAGAAGAGACCAGGTCTCCGCACTGGTTACCAAGTACCACAAACAAAATACTACATTCTTTAGTAGTCCGAACGTACTGACAAATATCGTATTTCTCACCACTGCGCATTTTAGGAGCCTAAGCATTGTAATGTCTCTCTTATAATTCCCCACTGCGCAGTTTATGTTCATTATGACGGATTCCTAATTGATCTGTGAGGAGGTCGTCGTTCTTCTAGGAGATGTTGAAAATGCCCCATCAAACTCTTATTTATTCGCTTTAAGACTCGCATAAACGAACACCACTTCGGGACAGTTGTCAAAATAACGAGCCTTTGCAACAAGACCTGAAAGAACATTCTAGAATAAGCCTTTCTTGACGTCTGAAACTTTTATTTGAAAATAGGAATAGCCTTCTTTTAATGTCTAATATCAATCGGATATGTAAATTGTTTTTGAATGTCCCAATGAAGTTCTTTTTAGGACAAACCTAACCTTGTAATTTTTTGGAAATTATAAGAGAAAAAAAGTTTCTGGTTACGGTTTTTTTCTCATCCTCAATAATAGATATAGATATTCAATCTGTCTAAAAAAACATGATTGACAAGAGCAAGTCGACGATTGCAAAGAACCATCTTTTTTCGCTAGCTTCATTTAGATTTTTTCCCCCTTATATACTCATTGTGTTAAGAATAAATGCTTATAGTATAATTTATTTCTTACTGAGTAAGCTCAAATCCTGTTTTATTACTAAAAAAATTGTAAGTTTTTCAACATGTGTCTCATACTAGCTCCATTATTTTGAATATATCATATTTCCTTCAAACAATACCAAACCAACAAATTTTATAACAATATATTGCTCAGCATCATTCACTAAGTAACATTTTCTTTTCCTAAGTTTAAAGCGTGAAGAGTACAATTGTAAACGCATGTTTTTTTATTCAAAAGGGAAATAATATTATTATACTAATAATGCTATACTAGTAACTTCACTACACTATTCTAAATCTAATTAAAAAAATTATGTACGAAGTTTTTATTATGCAGTAAATTCTCTAAGAAAATGTGAAATAAATGAAATGCACAATGTTTCATAGATAAATAGAGTTGATTTTTAAAATGCATATGATTTACAGCTGACTCCAGATGAGGTTTTTCTCCTTGATAGAGTGCCTGGACACAAGAATATAATAATAGGATCAGGATTTTCCGGTAAGTTTAAAAGGCGCTATACCACGGGAGAAACCCTACACGGCAAATTCTTTTTCACCGCTACAAGTGATTTTAAAATTTAAAGTATAAAAAACGCGAGTTTTGGTATACCTAAAGTGAAACAGGAAAATTCGGAAAATAAACTATCAAAATACAAAGAAATCATTAGAGGATTACTTTGGATTTCACTTACCAGAAGTTCTCCTTCACTAATTTGTCTGCTTTTTGATATTTTGAAAATATCAAAATACAAACAAATTACTTTGTATTTCACTTACCAGAAGTTCTCCTGCACTAATTTGTCTGTTTTTTGATATTTTGAAAATATGAAAATACAAACAAATTACTTTGTATTTCACTTATCAGAAGTTCTCCTGCACTAATTTGTCTGCTTTTTGATATTTTGAAAATATCAAAATACAAACAAATTACTTTGTATTTCACTTAGTAGAAGTTCTCCTACACTAATTTGTCTGCGATTTGATATTTTGAAGCCAATTTTGCAACATTTAAAACTTTAAGGTTGATTTTAGGTTTATCTGAAATCACTTTTATTTAAACTTTAAATTTTAATATACCAATGGAGATGAAGCAGAATTTACGCTGAAAAATTTCTCCAGTATTTTAGCTTCCTTAAGTCATTTAAAAGCGGTAACCATGCAGTGTCTCAATTTGACTGTAATACACTCATGGAGAAAAAAATAAGCGCACCAAGAAGGAGTCGTCAAAATGAAACGAAATTTTACATACGTAATGACTACTTTGATATAAGTAAATGATTAGAAAATCAAAGAAAAACGATAATCTTTGATTTTCTAATCATTTACTTACATCAAAGTAGTCATTACACTTATGTAAAATTTCGTTTCATTTTGACGACTCCTTCTTGGTGCGCTAATTTTTTTGTCCATGAATGCATGCTAATTGATCATCAATCTTTTGCATCATACATTTTTTTTATTCTTCTGAACTACAACTAGTTTTTTTTATTATTTGTTTAAATATTTTAAGATAAGCACTTTCAGCTTGATAAACATTTCCAGTTGCGGATTCATTATAAAAAGCAAATTTATAAATCATTATGTACTAATTATATCTTTCAACTCCGGACTTTCGGGAGAAGAAATTCGAAGAAACTTCATTCACGCCATTTTGATAAATCTTTCCACGAGACATCAATAAAATTAAATAAAACCGTTAAATAATCCTAAGTGTGGAACAATAATTTATTCTGAGAAATTTTCAAATAAAGTGAATTTCAATCGAAAAATATTTCGTAAATAGTTGTTAATGGTTCGATAAAATTTAAAACTTATAAAAAATTTAATAAATTTTCCACTTAGTTTTTTCTTTAGTGAAATTATTAATTTCTCACGAATTTTTTAATGGGAAATATTAGATATTCATAGTTACCTAGCTTTTAAGTTTATTAAAAAGCTTAAAGCGTTTTCTTTCATTACATCAATAAAATAAAATTTCTGTTAAATAATCCTTTTAAAATAAATAAAATATAAAACGAATCTTTTGCTTTTTTTCATTTACAGGAACAGGTTTCAAAACTTCTCCTGCTGTAGCAAGACTTTTAAGCGAAATGGCCACTGGACAGCAAACTTTTCTGGATCTCGCTCCTTTCAGGTTAAGCAGATTTGATGACAACTGAAATAAACATTCAGAAGAATATCAAACTGTATTTGGCAATTTTGTTTCATAAAGTGAATCTGAAAATAAAATTTTTTCATTTTGAAAAGTATTCTCCTCTTTTTTTAACATTAAGAATTACATTGTAAGTGGATTCAGACAACACCGCTGCCAGATTGAAACAATAATTGAGTTAATTGGATTCAATTGTGAACTCACATGTTACTTTCGCAACAATGATGAGTAGGTTTAAAAAAACAGAGCTGTAGAGTAGGATTTTAAGTCATGGAGTCGGAATTGGAGTTATACAGAGTTTTGGGAAAAAGGAGTCAGAGTCATGGAGACAAACACGCCTACTCCTGTTTTCGTTTGACGGTTTGAATTTAAAATGAAATTAAAGTAAATTGAAACAAAGATAAACGCAGAATTGAGTTATTCATTTTATTTATAGACTATATAATATATCAATAATTATTTAGTTATTTTCTATTTTATTTTCGATATTAATAAACGAATAAAAATAAAAGAAACTAGTTTGCAAGACAATGAGATCTTGCTGGGTACACGTAGATCTAAAACACCGAATTTTGTTGGATGACGAACAAATTAAAAAGGCAAAGAAAGCCATCTACGAACTTTTTCTAAGAATGGAATTATTCTCAGAACATTTGGAGTATTCTAATCAGGACAGTCAGACAACAGAAATTGCGACTGAGTTTCTATGATCTGATATGCTATCAATTGTTTTTGTAGCATTACTCCTTTCATATATAAAAATAATAAGTTGTAACACATGTGCATATGTTTACATATATATGAGGGAGTTGGAGTTTTTTATTTTAAAATTCCAGCAGTCGGAGTTGGTCATTTTTTCTACCGACTCCATAGCCTTGCTACTATGTCCACTTTTGGTGATGTCCAATTTGGACGTCACCCATACACCAACCTGAGACCACAAGAAGACATTCAATTGTCGCAGTGACATCACCATCATCGTGGGACAAAGATTGCACAAAATCAAATTACTAAAAAATTAGTAATAAGAAATTAAAAATAAAATTATGAAACGGTGCCTTAAAATGCATATTTAGTTTAAGCTAAGTTAATATTAAATTTTTGGTTGCAGCAAGATTTCTCAAAGAGTACTCCGGTGAGACATTCTCATTCCAGTGGTGCAGATCTAGGGGTTGTGAGTTTGATTCTGGAAGTCGACTACGCAACGTATACATAGCAAAGTGCCTGACGTGGTGAAAGACGGCTCGTTGACTGAGGTATGGACGTTTGGAGAGAGGGGTATCTCGTCTGACCGGGGTCAAAACTAGATAGCTTTTTTTCCTATGGTCGTTAAAGGACAGAATGCTGGAAAATGGTAATAAGTGCTTAACCATGACTGGATGGTGTGTGCTCCTTATTGTGGCTCAAAGTGCCAATATTATAGTTCAACTTTGAACCTATTAACTTGAGAGTGTCATGGGAGATACAGAAATTTGTAAAGTACTCATCTAATAACATAATAAGAAAACAGTTTGATGCAAAAATTTCCGACTAGGAAAAAACGTAGATCATCACTACTCAAACACAAGCTTATCTGACAACTTATCTTTATAAGATTGCACATTTTCAAAAATTTGCAAAGATGAACTTTTTTGTTTTGTCTGTAAGATAAATTTATCCCCAGATATAAAATTTTATTTTATTCTGAAATGCACACATTGAACGCGTGCTTTGAAAAATGCTTAGTCAAAATCTCTAAAATCGATTGGATTCTCGAAAGATTTTATTTAAACAACTCTATCTCTAACAGACTTACTATGGAAACAAAACTTTTCTAAACAATTAGATAAATGCAGACAATATCCTTTAATGTTTTCGTCATAGCGTTTTATCTGAACCTGCAACGTTTCCTGATAACGCTCATTACATCCAATTTAGTGTCTGTAAATTACTTAATTCTCTTACGACATATCTTTCATATTTTTTTTGCTACGGTAGTTGCTACGGTTTCCATTCGTAAATTAGCGCTAACTTGTTCATTTGGAATTATACTGATCTTTGTATTTGTTTTAACCTACGTTTGCAGTGGGCACAGATTCGTCATGTCGGAATATGATCATGTCGTTATTGGGGGTGGTATAGTGGGATCCTGGACGGCGTATCACCTCTGCAAGTTGCGAAAAAGAGTACTTTTGATCGAACAGGTAACATATTTGCTTTTTAAAAGTTCTAGAACCCATATTTTAATTATTAGTTCTACTAGAGTTCAAACGATAAATATACTCTAAAAACTATTATAAATTTAAAATTATATAAAAAAAACAAAGTAATTAATTGAAAGGTAATTTATTTAAAGAAGTTGAATAATGTCTTACTTAATTTAGATTAAAATTAAAATTTGTTTATTTAATTTAAATAAACAAATATAGAATACATTTTTTTAATAACTTTTGATTTAATGATTTGATATTCACGTTCTAGAACTAAATCTTAATGGCTCGAGGGGGTGACCACAAATATATGGTAATTAATTGTAGACGCTATTGAAAGTTACGAAATCAGATACAAAAACGTATTTTCTGTGAATAAGCATGCCTTTTTTTCGACGGATTTGGATTTTTGACTCCCAAAATATAAGGGGTAACCACAATTTGGGAAATATGATCCTCAATAGTTTAATCGGAGAGCGCTTTAAAGTTCGGACCACTAAATGCTAATTTTACTTTTTGCGTATTTCGCTATGTCTCGAGAACTTTTTCTGTGAATTGAAAAATTTTCTACACACTATTACAAAATTCGTTTATCAAAAGATAATTTCATACGAAAAATAACTTTTAGTAAATACTTAATATTTTTTATCATTTTATTGAAGAATGGTGGAAAAAATTTTGAATTGTGAGATATACAATTTTTTGCAATCTCTTAAAGAATATAATTTTACGTGGCGAAATACAAACTCTGCTTGAAATCGGGAGAATAATTCCTGAGAAATTGAATTAAAAAAAAAAAGTAATATACTTAAAATTCGATTTCACAGGAACTATTCGACAGATTTGGCTCTAAATTTGTTTTTTCTCATGTAAAATTACATGCTTTAAAATGATGCAAAAATTTTATACTTTATTATTCAAACTTTTTTTTTTACAATTCTGAAATAAAATAATGAAAAATAATAAATATTTACTATAAGTTGTGCTTTGCCTGGAATTATCTTTGCATAAACGAATATTATAATTGCGTGTAAAAATTTTTGAATTCGCTTCAGAAGTTATGATGAACGAGTCGAGATATAACAAACTACGCAAAAAGTAAAATGAACATTAAGGGGTCAAAACTTTGGAGTGCTTTCCTTACCTAACTATTGGGACCATATTTCCATTATTTGTATATATCCATTATTGTATTTCCATTATTGTATTGGGACCATTATTTATATATATATATACATATATATATATATATATATATATATATATATATATATATATATATATATATATATATATATATATATATATATATATATATATATATATATATATATATATACGAGTGCAGACATGTAATAAAAATAGTGACCGATATGAAGATAATACAAATAAAAATATCGTGAAGAAGATTTCTAGAAGGCGATACTCTATCTGTTTAGAGATCCATAGAATATCTTAAAGAAGACGAGAAATATCCTTCTGACGTTATAATATAGCTATATAAAAATTCCGATATCACTTCTAACTAGTATGCATACGCGTTACAGCTTAGAATTGGACATTTCAAAGTTTAGAACACTAATTAATATAAATTTAAGCAATTTATTATACAGAGTTAATCTAAATAATTCATCCAATTTTAAAGGACTGTTTCTTTACAAGTATACGATGTACAAAAAAATGGGTATACAGAAAAGATACACACTCATTAAGGTCTTTAGTTCCTGCTATTACTAATGATCACTCTTGGCCAGTGCGAATACTTCACAATGGTAAACTAGTCCCGTTTTCATAAGTATGAGCTTATACATATGAAATACAATCGTATGAGCATTTGTAGCATATTTATATCAATACTCAACACAGTAGCAATGTAGCTTTCCTGACGTGTTGTTGGCCGTGGGATGCATAAAATTTTTCTTCTCAACTTTATATGCCATCAATACTGCTGGAACACATTGCTGTTTTTGACACGGACATTGATAGAACCATGATATTGAACGTATCCACGAAACAAGTTTATCATTGGAATGTGCATCGGCTGGCCAAGAGTGCAGACATGTAGACTGTACCAGAAATGTGGTAAATGTATGCATCTTTCCATCTACAGCCCGTCCTTGTAAGATGCATACTTGTGAATAAACAGTGACATTAAAATGTATAAATCATTTAGGACAGCAGGGTGTATGCATCACTAATAGTAGTAAAAAGATGTGAGTTTTAGTTATAGAAAGATCTGCTTCTCCGTATCATATCTGTCAAATTTTCTACTTTTAGTTTGCCCAGCCGCACACTCGTGGAAGTTCTCATGGAGCCACACGTCTCATTCGATCCAGTTATGAAGAGGACTTCTTTGCAGAAATGATGCCATATGCCTGCGATACCTGGCGAAAAGTTGAACAAGAATCAGGAGAAAAGCTCATGGAGTAGGTCTAGTAGTGTTGATTTTGAATTAGAGCAATATTCGATCAGATGATCTTTACTAAATGTCCATTCGGAAAATACAAACGGTCATCTCTTTTAAATTAGTCGGACTGTTGCTAGCGTTATTAAAAATCAAATAGCAATGCAAAATCAAATATCAATAAAATTCAGCATGATGGTCTCCTCATCCATCCTCCATGGTATCCTCTCATTAAAAATCTCAATGGGGTTTCAAAAATTTATCAATAATTTCTCCTTATTCACAAGTACAGCTTTTGACAGATCTTGACTATCTCAACAACAAGCAGCTCAATCTACAGCGACACCTCTCTAATATTTAATTAAATTTTATTAATTAATTAATCTAATCTCTATTATTTAATTTAATTAAATTAATTAATTAATTAATCTCTAATATTTAATTAAATTAAATTAATTAATTAATCTAATCTCTAATAATTTATTAAATTTAATTAATTAATTAATTAATCTCTAATATTTAATTAAATTAAATTAATTAATCTAATCTCTAATATTAAATTAAATATAATTAATTGATCTAATCTTTAAAATGAAATGAAATTAATTAATTAATTTGATCTCTAATATTTAATTTTTTTGGTGTCATTCAACCACCTAGTTGGTGGTCCTTTTTTAACTCGGGATCCCACTGGTTTTTTAAATGTCCAGAATTTAGAGGGACTTTCTTCCAAGCTTCTTCAAACAAAACCGTACATCAAAAAAGAATTTCTCGTCATTTTGCTTATAGTAATTTTCATGAATAACAAAAGAATAATTTTTCTAGCACATTCGGCAGAAATTAAATTTTTCCATAATATTAGTGAAGAGAAGCATATTTATTAGTTCAAAATTGAGTCCAAATTGCATTAAAACTCGTAATTGTTCGAGAATTTCATTATCGATGATGAATTAAATAAAGAGCAACTGGTTTCAATTTTGATGAGATTTATTTTTCGTATTTACTTCCTATAAATCTATAATCCCTTAAACGTGAAAATAATGGAAGGTTAAATTAAGGAAATATATCTGCATTAACATAAATGAATGACATCTGTATTAATATAAAGGAATGATGTCTGCATACAAATTAAGGAATGAAATAAACCTACTTTTTGTTTATTGGAGTGTGAATTAATGGTCAAACTCTGGTACTTACAGCTACGAAATGAAATATGATGTGTCGAAGCAAATTTATTAATTGGAGAATTTTTTTTACAGATTTTATATCAATTTTTAGGATAATATTTTAATTTTTCAACGGATCAACGATAAAAGGAAGAAGCGGGATTGCCGCCATCTGTAAAATATGATCGAAATTGTTTAAGCACGAAAGCGTTCAAACGTTGGGTCCCCTTAATTTTAAAATTACATTTTGCATATTTCCCAGTATATCCGGAACTTATTAAGCAAATATAACATGTTTTCATAAATTTATAAAACTAATTAAACTAAAAATTAGTTAATACAAAATATAATTTTTACGATTATTGATTATTTTCTATTATTCAATTTATTAATGATCGAAAAAATTTGAATTGCAATCTATAAAAAAATTGTATGCAAACTTTTACATCTTTTGTAAGAATTTAAATTTAGATGATAAAGTACAATATTTGAGGAGAATCAGTTGAGTAGTGTCAGAATAACAGAATTTCAAAAAAAAAAAAAAAAAAAAAAAAATCATTTCTCCAAGAGCTTTTTGACTGATCCCCTCAAGTTTTAGATTTTATCATTTAAAATTAGAAGCAAAAATATTTTAACCTGAAATTTTTTTTTCAATCATTAAAAAATTAAAGATAAAAATTTAATAATTAATCGTAAAAAAAAACTATATTTTGAATGAAATTGTTTTTGGATAAGTAGTTATAAGCAAGCATTTTTTGATTCCCTGAAATAGTTTCAAGGGCATGGTGAAATGCTTAAAAAGTATAATTAACATAAAAGAACCGGATTCACTTACCTACCTGTACTTATCTGGACCATATTTTTCAGTTTGTCGCAAACCCCCATCCCCTTGTTTTAAAAGTAAAAAATTCAAAAGTCTCACTACTTTTGGAATTTTTACCCTCAAAATAAGTGGGAGGGTTAGCAACCAACTGGAAAATATTGTATTAACGGTATGGTATAAAAACGGGTATTTTTATGTAATGAAAATAAATTACTTTGCCAGGTTTCGTAACTGAAACTACAGCCTGCTCAAATTAACACTTGAACCATTGAAATTTAAGAACTTTTAATAACGTGGTGAGCCGACCAGTAAGTAAGTAATTGGAAGTTATAAGGGTGCTCTGTTTTTTTTTCTTTGCAAACTATACGTTTGAAAGATGAATTAGCGGACCACCAAAGGGGATCAAAAACGAAAAAAACAAAATTGAAGAATAATATTATTAATTTTCGGTAACAAAGACTCTAATTTAATAGGACAATGGGAATCTTGAGTGTCATAAAGACTCCAGAAGAAGACCATGTCTATCGAAGTTGCATAGCTAATATGGAAACTTACAGTCCGGGTCAGTTGGACTTACAAGAGACAAAGAAGGAGCTGTTTGGGAGACAACTGTATTACAAAAAGAAACCTCACGCTATTTTCTTTGATAAAACTGGTGGTACACTTCATGCTCATAAGTCTGTGTTAACTGTACAGGTAGGTTTACAATTTACTTTTATCATGCTTACAGAAATCTCAGTCAGGCTTTCTTTCTATACAAATCCAAAAGAGGAATATAATACATTTAATGTATTTCCAATTGTTTTTCTTACGCTGGCTATTGAGCCGCGATGGCTCAGAGAACAGAGTGTTCGCCTTCCAAAGAGGTGAACTGGGTTCGAATCCCAGAAGTAGCTGGTAGATACGAATTCCAAATCCAACTTGCACCGACCACAGCGCTGACGTGAAATATCCTCAGTGGTAGACGGATCATGGGTTAGAGTCCCCTTGCCGTCAGGCTAACCGTGGGAGGCTCTCGAGGTCTTCCTCTTTATGTAATGCAAATTCGAGTAAGTACCATCAAAAAGTCCCCCATGAATTCGAATTTCGCCTTAATACTTGACCCAGGAGTTCTCTTGACTTCTGGATTGAGTTCAAAATCATAAGGCTACGTAGTTGAACATCAGTAGTCGTAAACCAAAAAATTGGGTCGGCTGTTCAACGACGGTTATAAAATTATTAAATAAAATACACTGGCAATTGGCCAGTAACTAAGGCCACCCTTCTGCTATCTTTATAGTCCCAGAGGCAGCGTAACAGAGTGTTTTTCATATGTTTAGTATTTTACAAACACAAGATGTTACAAATATAATGTTCACAGCTGCAAGAGGTAATAAGCTCATTGGACAAAAGAGTAATCACCTCCTAGGGAAATCATGAAAAGGATAATTTAATAACATACCGTTAAACTGTACCTCTGGATTTCATAACCACCAGCTGTGACACACCTGCAAGTTTTTGCAGGTATGTCGCACCCAGTTTAAGCTGGCTCAGAACTTGATAGCGCAAATTCACCAAAATGCGAGGATGCTTATTTCATCCTTTTGCACGCTGTTCTGACGTTTCACACATATGTGCTTCACTTCCGGTAATTTTGCAGTCAGGCCTTCCTGTAGTAACAGAGAGTATGAATGCTTATGGAAACAAAATTTAAACTAAATCTAAAGTTTGAAAATTTTTTCTTTAAAATAATTTTTTCACCAACAATAAATTTATATTATGCGCTGTAAATGTTTACTATTGTAAATTTTAGTTTCTAAGTCCGGAACTTAAAATAACTTATCTTGATTCGTTTTTGCGACTATATATCGAATTTCAATTAAATTATTGAATTCACAGAATTAGAATAGAGGGTAAGAATAAACCAAAAATTACAAGGGGACAATATTTTTCAAACTGTTATTGATTAAAAGAAATCTCAGATGAAAGTAGTTTTTTGTGTGAAATTGCTGTTTTATCCGTATATACTTTTTAATTTTCTAATAATTAAAAAATGTTATCATTTAATATACTTTTATATATATATTTTGATTATATGAATTGTTTTATGCTTTAGGAGCTAATTAAAAAAAGTGGAGGTCACATATGGAACAATTGCCAAGTAACAGAAATTGTAACTCAAAACGACAAAGTAGAAATCATAACATCGAAAGGAGTAGTGGTTGTACCGTCTGTAGTTGTATGTGCTGGTACTTATACGAAGAAACTACTAGTGCCTAGAATAATTCCAGATTTGCCTTTAGAGGTAAAAATGTGCTGACGAAACAGTTCGCACAAATTTTAAAGAAAATTGAAATTTTTAAGTTACAGTAACTCAGGGCCGGCCCTAGACATTTTGGCGCTCTGGGCGAAACCTTAATTTTGCGCCCCCCCCCGTTTTTTTTAAGTAAATCTCATGCGACCATATCAGAAAATCAAGAAAACATTGAAGAAAAATATTAAAAAAAACTTTTATTTAAAACTCAATCATCAGATAACAAGATAAGCAAATTAGCATTTAAGGCAAAATAACAAAGATTAAAGTGTAGTAATGCTTACTAAACTAATATCCCACATTATAAATAAATTCTAACTAACCAAAGTAATTAAAATACTCTTTTTCTAACTTTTCCTTCGGCAAACTCACGAACCAGTGATTTCAAGTCTAATTTGTCACTAATTTGGTGTTCTATAGCTATCATTGCCAATCCATTGAGTCGATTTTGCGTCTGCATCGTTCTGAGATAATTTTTTATTATTTTTTGTTTTGAAAAGCTTCTTTCCCCTGAAGCCACAGTGACTGGCAATGTAAGTAGGATTCTTAATGCTATGCTGAGGTTTGGTGCTAATTTAAGTGTAGCGATAAACTTGAGAACTTCAACAGGGGTTTCCTTTTTTGTTAATAATGACGAAACAATGCTTATTTCATCGGCTAGTTCCAGGGCGTTAAGATCGCTTGAATTTCCATCAGTTAAAACTATTTCCAAATCTTTGCAATGAGCCAGTAGCTCATTTCTGGGCATGTCTTTTAGACCAAAAATATTATACAAAAAGACCAAAATATTATATAAACCAAAGTATTATTTAGACCAAAATATTATTTAGACCAAAAATATTACATAAAATACAATCAATTCTTGTCATGTTGAATTGAATTCAACTAGGTTTAGCATTAATGTTTAAATATATTATATTATTTGAATTATGTGCTTAGAAATAAAAATGATAAATTCCGCCTGCCGCCTCTCAATCTTGTTAACTATCATTTTGGCGCCCCTAGATCATTGCGCTCCGGGCGGCCGCCCGGATCGCCCTGCCCTGGGTCCGGCCCTGAGTAACTGAATCTCAGCTAAGCATTAATGTTTCAAAAATATTTAGAGTACAATTTCAACTATTGAAAGTGGTTTATTTTCACCTTTATGATAACTTCTACCTATGATGAAATTACAAAACTAGAACTTAACTGAAATCAATTGTGCTTTATTTTTCGAATTTTTTTAAATAATATTTTATTATTATTTTAATATTTCTTTATCAATCGACAAATTAGCGTAGAAATTAATAATAAGTTGTTGTTTCTAATCCTCCAAAGTTGGAAGAAGTCAGACCATGACTCGAAGAAAGTTAATGACAAGGAGGGGAATTCGAATGAATTTCCTTCTTCGTGAGGCCCAAACATACCAGAATGTGTTTGACAGAAGCCTCTTGATCGCTTCTTTTCATGCAGATTGTGAATATTTTCACATCATCTTTGAAAGAGATATTCTTAATATGGCCACAAGCTAGCCATGAGAACGCAGTCTGAGTGCTTCAGTCACAGAGTCCAATAGAGTTCACAGAGGTTTAGTCCACAGTGAGTCTTCAGAGGTTTAGCTCATAGATAGTCCTCAGAGGTTTAGAGTCCAATCCGGCGTTCTACCAGTGATGGAACACTGGTTTTAGGGAATAAACCACCCAGTCTTCAGCTGAGGTTTCTTTTTTCATAGAGAATATTTGATAGAGAATCACCTAGTTGGTTGGTAAGAGTAGTAGAAGAAGCAATTAGATGGCCGCAGTCCCCCTTTGCAATTTTGTCCGTCATCTCGTTGCCATGAAGCTCCATGCAAGAGAGAATCCACTGAAAATATATATCATGCTGCTGAAAAATAATCAATAATAAAAAGTAAGAAGAATGAGTTTGAACAAGCTATAATGCAGTAAGTTGACCTACTACATTCGCGATTTGAAACTTAATTTATCTAATTCGTCGGTGACTCATATTTTATTTCATCTACAGTATTTTCGTGATGACATATATTTGAAAAATGTAGAGTAAAAAATATAGCTGTTTAAAGAAAACGTCTCGGAATCAATGACACTAAGTTACACGCTTTTGAAAACATTTTAGAATTTTTTGCTTTAAGCCCCTCAAGGGATGAACTTATTTTGATAAAAACGGTTCCGAAATTTCATTTTTTGTTGTTGTCTCTTTTCTTTCGTTTCTTTGTTTTCTGTTTTGTTTCTGAGTTAGGCATATCGCTTATCTTATTTATCTATTTCTTTTGTATTGAACTTGAATTATCATGCTTACTGATATTAACGAATACTGTGTAAGATGAAATTATTGCGTGACATTTTACGTGTAACAATAAAGTGCATTGAAGTTGATTAAGAAATTAACAAAAAAAAGAACAATCCTGCTTTAATTTTTTTTAAAATTTTGTTTAAGACAAATTTTTTTTAAATTTGAATCGCAATAAAAATTGTCAAAACTCTTAAAATCTAAACTTATATAAGAATTAAAGTTAGTATGTATTCTTACAATTATGTTTACTAACAAATTTGAGGGATGCAAGTTAATAATTTATTAAAAATCAAACATACTTCTCATTTTTCTGCTGAATATTGCAAATTTATTTTTTGAATTTAAACCCTTTTTTTGTGTGTGAGTGTGTGTGTTTGTAAGAGAGAGAGTTATGTTCCTCTTATGTTCCGAAGTAAGACATAAATTCTAGCACCGTTTAGTTTATTGCATCATTTTTAATTTTATGATTTTTTTTAACAACTTAAGTTAAGGCCTGTTTAGACTACCCTCTCTGACTGAGATTGATTGATATTGATGGAAACTTGTTTTGCTTTGAGCTTGGATCGTGCAAACAATCATCCAAGTACGTGGTCCAAGTTCTTGGACAATAGTAGAGCATGTTCTACTTTCCATCCAAGTTTCTCCTCCCTTCACCAATCAGCTTCTTAAGTTTTGTGACATCAACAAGCAGACATCAGATTTTGTCATTTTGTTGTTTATCTTCATATATTTTACTGAGAATAAGTTAATCTGTTACGGTCTATTTTTGTTATTGTGATTTTATTTCAATTTATTCAGTATTTTTAAAGTCATGTAAGTATGACTTTATAATGTTGAATATAAACAATGCGTATGCGCAAGTTTTTCTTCTGACCAATCAGTGACATTCAAGAACTTGGATAGTGTCGACGAATCATCCAATTTCTTGGACAGAGAAATTCTACCAATTTCTCGGATTCAAAAACTTGGACAGTGTAAACAGGCCTTTAGATCGTATTCCACTATCGTGATATTAACTCATAAATATCCGAAGCAAAATCTCCAAATTAAATTTTTATCAATTAATTCAAACATCATGAAAACAATTAGAAAATTTCTAAAAAAAAAATCCTGTCGGAAAATTGTATGTTTCATTCAAAAAAATTGAAAATTTTGAAACTCAATAAAAATGATCAAAATCTAAATTTCTGTTAAAATTAAAGTAAATGAGTATTTTTTTTAAATATTTTTAGTAGTGTTATATAGTATTTCAGTTGCATTATTGCAGTTCTTTGTTGCGTAATTCAAGTTAAAATAAGTATTTAGTATCATCTAAATTAGTTTTCATCAATTTAAACAATATTTGAAACATCTAAACACAGATATACAGAGTTAAATTATTCACTTAAGGTAACCTCATTTTATTACTTTACAATTTGGAGAAAAGACCCATAGGAGTTCAAAAAGTTACAAATCACTATTATTCCTAATCAGATAAAGTGACACCTTGTTTCCTTCCCGTTTTCGAAAGGCATAACTCTGATGATTGATTCTCTATCCTCAAAACTTTTTTTAAATGCAATTAATAAATAAGAATAAAAAAGAAAATTAAAGGGGTCATTATTTGAATTGAGTTTCAAGTACTACTTAGGAGGCTTCGTGTGCAACCTCCCCACTTACTGCATTTTCTTCTTAACTATTATACCCAATTATACTAAAATTGTAATAATTAATTTTTGCTAGAAAATATAGAACGACGCCCGGTGGCTGAGCGGTAGCGCTTCGCGCTGTCGTGCCACAGGTCCCTGGTACGATCCTCGGGCCGGGCAAGGCTGACTCAGCCTTTCATCCCTTCAGTGGGTCGATAAAAGAGTACCAAGCATGCATGGGAACTAAACACTGGGGGTTCCGCGTTCGGTTGACCACCTGACTGGAACATCTGCTCCTGCACCCCAGAGCCCAAGGTCAAAAAAACTGAGATGGGCACAGTAGGCCTTGGTCCGCAAGGGCTGTCGCGCGGCTGAGTTTAGTTTTTTAGTTTAGAAAATACAGAACAATGAGCAAAACTGTTCCAATAGAATAAGTTCACGAATAATCTATTTATTCAACAAATAAATTGCGACAAATCTAAAATAAATTTCTTAGAGTTGTCAGAAACCAAAAATTTTGTTTTCTACATTTTAGGCCCACTTAATTAGAGTTTACTACTGGAAGGAAAAAGAGTTGGGAGCATATAGCATCGACTCCGGTTTTCCAGCTTTCATTGATCTTGAATACCCTAACGTGTACGCATTGCCAAGTTTGGAATATCCAGGACTAGTTAAAGTACTGATCTCTTCCATTTATATTTAATCTTCTTTAGAATTAATAATAATAATTGCTGCCTCTTCCAGTAAAATTATAATTGAGATGTATGTGTTTGCTTGCTTTTCTTACATGTGTGTATCCACGGCAAAGGGACTCCTTGTGACCCAGATAGACGAGACCGGGTAGATTTCAATATGAAGAATGAAAAAATTCTGAAGGATTATATAGCTGAACACTTTCCCTTATTGGAAAAAGAACCGGCAATTGTAGAAACATGTATGTACACTGTAAGTAACTATCAAAAGATTGATTACTCTCTGAACCAAAGAACTTTTGTTTCCTTTTATTTGTGCTTATTTTTTATTGCCCGCGATTCATAACATATATGTGTTTGGAGATATACAACATTCCAAAATGTAACTTTAAACATCTAGGCTGATCCTCAGAAATCACTCTTAATACATTATATAGGGCTATGGTGGCCCAGGGGATGGTGTGCTATCTTCCTAATGAGTTGACCGGGTTCGAATCCTACCGATGGCAGGTTGATTCAAATTTTGTGAGCGGTTCGCATAGACTACAGTACAGAAGTGAAATATCCTCAGTGGTAGATGGATCATGGGTTAAAGTCACCTTGCTGTAAAGCTAACTGTGGGAGTTATCGTGGTTTTCCTCACCATGTAGCACAAATGCGGGTTGGTTTCATTGAAAAGTACTCTACGAAGGAAATTTCTCCCAAGATCCAGGAGTTCCCTTGTCTCTTAGATTGGGTTCAAAATTAAAAAGCACGGAGTTGGACATTGGTAGTCATAAGCTCAAAATTGGGTCGGCAGTTTAACAACGGTTAAAAAATAATATATATTATATAAGAATACTTTTGGAAAATAATTAATCTAATATTAACAAGTTGAGAGACGCAATTTAATATTTAATCGAGGAAAAAACCAAAACTTTATCAAAACACTGGTGAATCATAAACCAATGAAAAAAGAATTAAAAACATCAAAATCTGTTTGATTGCCAGAGGAAAACGAGATAAAGTGAAATGTGATCCTTAGAATTCATTTCAAGGCACTCAAACTGCTTTAGAGGTCTTTAATCCCACCTTTTTCAACAGTTCGTTCGTCAGGTTTTGATCAGGTAATTTCTCCTTGCTTACAACATTAACAGAGAATCCTGATTTGCGTGTTTTTTTTTACTTCAATTTTGCTAAGCATATGTATTAAGGGTGGTGTATACGGAACATTTTCTATATAGATTTGCAGCATACTTAATAGTAGATTTTATTCAGTAGATACTCGGCATTCTAGATTGTTTCTTCCAAATTTTGAACCAAAGCGTAGCAATTAATGATGGGAACACTGTACTATATTCCGAGATGCTCCAGACAGATATCTCTGGTTTCACAAATATCTTTTGCACACCTTACCATACACAAACCTAATTCGAGCAATACTGGTAGAAGAGAAAGAAGCATTTTAAATTGGTTTAAATCAAGTTGAAAATATTTCATAGTAATGTTCTCATATTTTAACTAGATTTATTTGTTCACTTATATATGCAGCCTTGCGTGCTCTTTTCAAATAACGGCTTATAAAATCTGATCAAATGAAGGAACAGATAGCACTAATTTGAGAAGAGCAACACGATGATACAACACGAGATATGACAGAGTTATGGAGCTTTTCTGCTTCAGTTCATTTTATTTAAAATTTCATTTATTAATGAAGCTCTAGCTAAGTTACTAATTACATTTAAACCTATATTAAAGCTGCTTATTATTGTACAATGTGTATTAGCTTTATTATTTAACTTAACTCTAGTAATTTATTATTAAGATATTTTCAAGTTTTTACTTTTGTATAAGTTCGCATTTAATTGATTTCGTATCTAAAATTTTATTTTAAACAGCTGCTAAATTTTCATAATAGATTTAACGAGTAAGCACTTTTTCAATAGTTTATGGTTTAAATCTTCGAAATGAGAGCTAAAATACTTTTTTCTCTTTGTAGATGACACCGGATGAAATTTTTCTAATTGATAGAGTGCCTGGAAGTGAAAACATAATAATTGGGACAGGATTTTCAGGTGAGCAAAGGTTTCATAAAGACAAAAATATTATATTCTCTATTTCAGTGGCAGCTGATTTAGTAAAAAAACTAACTGAGCAATTGATAAAATTCTTTAATTGTAATCTAAATTAATTTTTAAGTAATTTATATTAAATAAAGTAATTTCGTATATCAAAATATAAAATTTTAAATAAATACAAACAACAGTTTTCAAAATATACAACTTTAAAATTAGCTATTATTTTCAATGATAAGTCATACTTTAAAATGTTTATCATTCCGCAATTTTACAATCGATTAATTATAAATTGCTTATTTTAACACAATATGAATATTTAAATACATAAAAACCCATTTTTTTCCCAATCCCGATGAAATAAAAATAATGAACTTCCATTTCAAATAATTTTTTTCAAAACTAAATAAGTTTTATGATATTTCAATTTGTTAGATTTTGATCCTCTGCAGAGGATCAAAATTGTGACAATCGAGGGAAATTGAGTACTTTACGACGGAACAATTCAACCTGAACCGATACCATGCACACCCAATCTCTACGCAGGCTGATCAAAGCGGTCACCCACCCGCTTACTGACCGCAGCCAGTAATGCTTGACTTCGGTGTTCTACTGGGAGCTGTGTTTTTGCTATCAGTCCACTGTGGTACATATATATATGTATGTGTAGAACTGTACTTCAACTTACAGTAAATTGCTTCGAGTTTTCCTGCACATGTACTCCATAAAATGTTCGTATAATGCCTAAAATATATTGTATAGTAAGAAATAAAACAAGTAATATTTTTTTTTTTTTTTTAAAAAAAGAATGACTCAAGAAACCTTTAAATCTTAATTTTCACAGTATTTGAACTTTTTATAAAGGACTGTATGGATGAATAGTTCTAAAACATGAACACTTTATGACGAATAGGGAATTTTTGGAGGGATTTTCTCTTTTAATTTGTAAAAAAAAAAAAAAAAAAAAAAAAAAACTTAATTATTATAACTGATAATTAGAGCCCGGATTTTGATGACCTAAAAAATCTCAATTAATGCCCTTAAAAAGAGCAAAAAATGCCCTCAAAAGTGCAAAAAATGCCCTTAAAATGCCAAAATTGCGCTAAAAATACCTTATTAGATTACTTAAATTGAAGTAAAAATACTCTTTAGAATTGTTATTAGTAGTTTCAAAAAATATAAAGCAATGTAATACTTGTTCTACGTTCATTAAAGTTTGAAAAATATGTTTTATATCCTAAAATAAAAAAAAATGGAAAATATATTGACTCCAAAACATTTTCATTTTGTATAGAAACTTTAATGAATATAACAACTTCCATCTCATATTACTAAATATCAGAACTACATTGGATTATTAAATTTTTTTTTAATACTTTGAAATGTAAACGAGCGTCTCTTGTCTGAAAGTAAATTTTTATACTAGGAGAAGCTTCTTTCAACGTCTACTGATGTTATTGGTGCGTATTTGAAAAGAACGGTCACACTTACTGACATTTCTTCTTCAATTTGAAAAGATGTTGCTTTACCTGTTAATATCCTAGAGATCTTCTTCATTGTTTGGAAGTCAGTGTAATAATAAAAAACTATAAAAAATAATAAGAATTAGAAAAAATTAACAAAAAATTTAAAAAATGCTTTAAAATGCAAAATACGCCCCAAAATTTAAAGAAAAATGCCCTATAAATCTAAAAAAATGCTCTAAAGGACAAAAAAATGTCCAAAAATGTATATGTCATCAAAATCCGGGCCTTACTAATAACTAACTAACTCAGTGGCGCGACAGCCCATTAAGAGGGCCAAGGCCGACTGTGCCCATCTCAGTTTTCTTGACCTTGGGCTCTGGGGTGCAGGAGCATATGTTCCGGTCACATGGTCAGCCGAACGCGGAACCCCCAGTGTTAGTTCCCAAGCATGCTTGGTACTCATTTTATCGACCCACTGAAGGGATGAAAGGCTGAGTCGGCCTTGCCCGGCCCAAGGATCGAACTAAGGACCTGTGGCACGACAGAGCGAAGCGCTACCGCTCAGCCACCGGGCGTCATTACTAATAACTATTTGAGCCAATTTTATAGCCTTTTTAATATTTAAAATAACCTTGTTTTTTTAGCACATATTTTAGATTGAAGCCTTCCTTTTTTCCCAGAGTATTAAGCAAAATTTTTGGCTAAATACTTCCCTTGCGAAAAAATTTAGATGATTCTCAATGCTGGGCCCGCGCTAAAGATTTCAAATTATTAGCCAGTAAATTAGCCAAATATCAAAAGTATTTGCCAATTTTTGAAAGTCTTCGCCAGATGGATATCTAAAGAATTTTTTTTATACATACTTTTCTTTTCAGTGAAAAAAATTATTCGCCAATACGCAATTTTATCGCATTTGGTGAGGCGGCGAATGCCCTACAAAAATCTTTTTTCTTTCTTTCTAATAAAATTGCTCAAAAGTGATAAGCATGAAGATATTGTTCCGAAAAAAGAAAGAGGGATGGAGGAAATCGGGAATCATATTCGTATTCAGGAAGTTCAATTTTATATTTAAAAAAAAAAAAAAAAAAAAAAAAAAAAAAAAAAAAAAAAAAACTGCCTTATGCAGCTCAGTGCAATTTAACAAGTCAAATGATACTGGTGTTTTAAAAAGCATTGCCAAAAAAAAAAAAATTATCTCATTAATCGTTTTAACTGATATAATATAATTATGATTTCAGGAACGGGATTCAAGACGTCTCCTACTGTGGGAAGGTTGTTAAGTGAGATGGCTACAAACCAAAAACCATTCCTGGATATTTCTCACTACAGTCTGTCTCGATTTAATGATAAATGAAATCGATGTGTTTACGACGTTTTTGTATTTTTAATTAAAGAAAAATACTTACCATTATAAAAAATTTGTGAGAAAACTTGATGAGTAAAATGTTACTTCTGGTGTAGAATGTTGTTTCCATTAATTATCCAATAAAAAGAATGCATCATTGTAATAGTTTTAAAATGATCCTTATTTTTTTATTTTATTGTAATACAAAATAATAACTTATTTCAGATTAGCTAGTATAGTCGAAATGAAAAATGTCGATGAAAATTCTATAACTATGATTGTCAAATTGCAATTTTGTGCGGTTAGAGCCTGCATAAAAAAAAAAAAAATAATAATAAACAAAAAAAAGAGAAGAAATGGAACAGGCTTAAAACAATTTTGTACGAAAAAACTCAATTTAAGGTGCAAATTAGGGTAGCAATCATATCTAAGACATTGAGTAACCAGGGGTGATTGTGAGCCCAAGCCAAAATTCCGGAAAATTTCTTGAGTTTAACAAAAAAAAAATTTAAATAAGTTTATTTTTCCTTTTTCTCAACATTTCTTAGTTTACTTAAAATATATTTACAATTTTACACATACCTATACCATTTATACATACCTATGATGACCTGGAGAAATAATTAAAATTTACAAATATTTTTTTTACTTGAGTTTATTTACTACCACTGATTGTAACCACTACTTACTGATAAAAAATGAATATTAATCATGATTATAAGCTTATAAAGTATCTCTCTGGCTCTCCCTTACAAACAAATAAAATAAACTGTGTTTTTAAGTTCCACCTTTGAAAATTTGATTTCCGGAAACTTCCGGATCACTGTCAGCGAAAAATCCGGAAATCCGGATTTTTTCCGGAGCACAATCAGCCCTGAGTAACAAAAGTTTTGTTGTTAATCTCAATTACGCGATTAAACATTTAAAGAACAATAAAATTACTGAATACAATGACCTTTATTACATATACACTACCCTATAATAATGGAAGAGCCATTTTCAGTTTTTAATCTTTTTTCCAAATTTCTCAAGAATTTAACTTTAGGGGTAATTAGTTCATGCAATATTTCATACTTAGTGTGGGGAGAATAGTTATCGACAATTATCTATGAAAAGGTACCCCACCATAGAATCGAGTTAACATGTCTTATATTACTAGTGAATTGGAATTATATTTTTGTAGTGATAGATACATTACAATATACTCCCCCACCAGAATTATATCTGTAATAGAATTCGATGAACGGATATCACTAGTTGATTCATTGCTGTTTTGTGAGAAGCCGGGAGAGCTGTATTAAGTTCACCATACTTTTTTAGTGCTGAACGTGAGAGCTGTACTAAGTTCAAGGTCTACTCGTGTGTTGCCATTAGCAGTCGAGTGTATACGTTATACGTTGTGTGTGATTGAGTCTGAGTCATGACTCACTCACAAGTAGCAAGTAATGTTCAATGTGGCTCGAAGTGGGCGTTACTGTCAAGATAGGCGCGTTCATATCAAAGTGGGAGTTTCTGTCCTCGTAGGCATGTTTACATCACGTCCTGGTCCTCTATGTGGTGAGAATAGTTATCGACAATGTCAATCTTTATCTATAAAAAGGTACAATTTAAAAAATTTTCATATTTTTCGTGAAAATAGAGGCGAGTAAATCAAGCTAGTACTTTTAGATTGAAATTTCATACTCTGATATACATAGCTTTGAGATCTAATTCATTAATTTTTACTGTGACTTAAAAAAATCAATTACAGAAATGACATTATATAATTGCAATATTTAATACGATGGTAAATAAAAACTTTACAATATCTTTGTGGGTTTCTTACAGTGTAAATTAGTAGCACCCATAAATATGTGATAAATAATATTGGTACTAATTTTTAAAAATAAAGGACATTAAAAGGACCGAGAATAACATAAGATCCCGTAGATGGAAACCTCAACTAATGCAAAGCAAACACTCCAAATGTGGACATAAGCCTATATTTCTGTGCAAACCTTTCTTGAAACAGTCCTTTAATTACTCGTGAGTTGCCATTCATCAATCAATTAGTACGTGTCTTTTACCTACCGAATAATATACACTAGAATTTGGTGTCACAAATGTGCAGCTCCTTCAGTGCTTTGTCTTTTAAATTTTAAGAAACCATTTAGCAGACTCTTCAATCAATCCAGTTCATAGCTAATGGGAGATATAGTTCTTTGATCAATATTTAAAACGGTCTAAAAAAAGATTTAGGCCTGATTTAATTCATTTGAAATCCATAAAATTTAAAAAGCTTACAAACCAAATAACCAGGAAGTTTCAAAGTTCTGTTTACCAACAATTTATTGATGGTTACACTCGGTAAAGGTAGGGGTTACTTTGTGCATGGGACAAGTTTGGTTAGATGGTTGCCATTTAGCAAAGGGAAGACACATTGTACATTTAAAACTTGTGTTCAAAAATTTTAAAACTTCATTTTTATAAATTGTTTACGTTCATAAAATGAAATGAAAATTAATAAAATTACACCTTTCATAAAATGAAAATTAATAAAATTACTCCCTTCATAAAATGAAAATTAATAAAATTACACCCTTCCTTTTATATGACCCTGTATTTACTGGCAGGTAAACTTAAACAATTTAAAGATTAAAAACTAAACAAATAAAATTTTTACATAGTACTTAAAAGTTAAAGAAAAAATAACGGAATAAAGTTGGCAAATTAAACAGGGTGAAGAACAACACATATTTATTCTAAGTATAACAGCAACAACAGAATGTAACAATTGTAGCAATTTGATATTTAGAACGTAATAATTATTATATTCAAAAACATATAAAACATCCTTATATATTTAATCAAAGTATGAAATTGATTTAAGCAAATTAAGAAAAAAACTTTAAAGTAATAGGTCAAAATGGAAAAATGCTAAAACCAAATTTGTTTTATTTAAACAACTTAAATAAAAAGTTAGAAACCAAAAACAAGTAAAAAAGAAATGCTAAAGATATGTATGTTAGGAAAAACAGTACTACATCAGGGGATGCTGCAGCAGATGTTAGCAGACAATGCGTCTCCTGATGAAGTGCTGTTTTTGCTAACATACATATCTTAAGAATTTCTTTTTTGATTTCTATCTTTTTATTTACATCTTTATATATTATCATTCCAATGATATTTCTGACATCATGTAAATATAGATAAAATGTGGCACATGCAGTCATTATAATTGATAACATTTAAGTAGAATGTTCACTCGTATCGCTATTTATAGTAAAAATGAATTTATTTACAATATACTTTGGTAAATAATTAAACTTGTTTAGTATTGTAATTAAAAATTAGGTATATTTTTCTATTATTATTGTCATGATTTATTTAATCTATTTTAATAATTCAAGAATGGTAATAAATAAATTTAATAAATAATTAGAGCAGTATTATCCTGTTTATATTTTTTCCTATCAAAACCATTTAACTTTTCTAATAGTAAAAAAATTTTTGTTAAAATATTTTGTTCAATATTTGGCACAATTTTCAATTCCAAGATAACAACAGAAATAACATAACACACACAGGAACTTGAAATAACATATGAAAAACTAATTTTAAAATAAAAATTAAAAACATCTAAAAAGATATTTAACACATCTAATTCTTCTTTCACAAGAAGCCTAGATACAGTTTTAAATGAAAAATAACAATAAAATAGACTATGAAAATAAACAAATAAAGCTAGTTAATGTATTAATGAAACAAAAAATGCAATACTCATGTGAGATGTCAGGTCATTGATACATAAGTACATATTATTATATAAGTATTAGATAAAATAGACAAGTAAAGGGCAGGACCCCGTGGCAGAATCGCGGTGACATTATCGCGGAACATTAAAAAGTTCTTGCAGAATTTTTTTTTTTTAGGGAAGGAAAATTTTTTTCTTTCTTTTCTACAGAAATTTACACATAAAATTTGAACTACTCATTTAAATAATCACTTTTTGCCGCTTTCAATTTATGCCAATAGTATCATGAATCCATATAGTATTTTGATTGTATTTTTAGCAGTTATTGATCTTAACATGGTTTTTAATTATCCCGACATATTGCAAATGATATGGGAAATTCGAATCCTGCATTCAGGTATTTACTTTTAAAGCAACAATTCTACAGTTTATTTTTATAGCAATTATTGCATTTGATTTCCATGCAGTTTTTAAAATCAAATATTATTTATTGCAACTATCAAATCTCGAAATGAAACACTCATTTGAGTAACCCCTTTTTGAAGAGTCCGATTAGCGGGATTTCGCCGTCCATCTGTTTTCCGCAATTGCTGCAACGGATTTCATGATTTTTAATTTGATGATAATTTACAAAATGCGATAAAGAAAGTAATTAGTGCATTTTTCTTCCCAACATAATGCAAGAATATTGCCCATAATAATAGAATAAAAAAATATTACAAATTCAATAAAAATAATTATGTTTTTCTTTTATTTTTATAAACACTCTGTTGTTGTTACTTTAAATTAGTAGCTTACATCTTTGTTATTATTCAAAGTACTTAGCAGTAAGATATTAGTGCTAGAGAGTTTTGTCGCATAAAGCTTAAAAAAATTCTGCCACAGGGAGAGAGGGCAAATTTTTTTTTTTAATGCTATTAGGAAACCTAAGCTGTAATTATGTTCTTCAAAATAACAAATTAAAAAGCAGTAGAATTAACTAAAAAGATAAAAAATTGTTCTTAAGAGTAGTAAAGATCATTGGAAATCATAGATAAAATAGCAGTAATGATATGAGAGTAAGAATAATTCAAAATTGTTAACTGATTTATCAGAATTTATAATTTTTTTTTCTGCTTAAAAAGATGTCAACACAATGTAATTAAGATAAAGTTTAACATTAAAATTCAATAATTATTAATGATAACTTTTTTTTTCGAAAATATAAAATGTTTGGTAAAAAAAGTCCTTTTAATAGCTTTGTTTTTATTTAAACTACAAAATGAATCAGAACTATATGTCTTTACTCGTTGTGCACAAACTTTAAAGAAATATTGAAATTGTAATTTATAAATAAAACTATAAGAAATAAAAAGAATAATGTAAAAAAATAAAGTTAAATTTTTTTGTAAATGCATAATGCTATAAACATAAAATATTTAACAAAAGTAAAAACAAAATAATGTGGAACAGTACGGATCTCGTATGGACTAAATAATTTCAAGAAGCTATTTCATAATGACAAAATACTATAGGAAAGAATTTCTATAAATAAAATATAAATAATATTTAAAAGTTGCATTACATACATATAAGTTTGAAGTACCAAATCACAGAAAAAAGGTAACTTATTGCCTATGTCAGAAGTCACATTTAGCAAAACATTTAAAAAATGAAAAAATAAATAAAATAACAATGTGTAAGGCAATAAATTTTATAAATAAAATCTGAAGTCAAAATAAATAAAATAATGTGTGAGGCAATAAATTTGTAAACAAAATCTGAAGTCAAAATAAAAAAAATAATGAGAGCCAGTAGACAATATAAAATACGGCAAGGGCAAAATATTGTACCAGATAAACGAATCCCAGGATTCTGTGTTATATTGTTAGGCAAAACATTGTAAGCCAGAATGACACAGTGGCAAAATTTCCATGGACAAAATATTAAAAACATATCTAAATTGAAATATTTACAGCATTACAAATAGACAGGTGTCCCAAGAAATTAGACCATAGAAAAATCACCAAGTCTAACTATTTGTAGATCAAAAATTGTGTTTAAAATAAAATTTATGAAAAAAAAAAATAGAATTAAACGTTTAATATGATATACATCATGCAACAGATAACAAAATCTTCAACAAAAATAATGTGTAACAGCATCTTTTATGAATGAAAATGAAATTATTTAGTTCAGCAATTCACACAGGCAAAATACTTTCGACTAGAATATCATGTTGAAAAATTTTTTGTGAAAAAAAATAGCATTTAAAATTTGCAATAATTGCAGCACTCCATGAATGAAGGTTTGTTTTAAAAACTATACCACATATAAACCACCAAAAAAGATAACTGTCAATAGATAATTAAGAGGTTGTATTTAATAAAAAAATCACAGATAAAATTATATTTTATCTGTTATGCATCATGCAATGAATTTCAAAATCAAAATCTTCCACAAAACTATCACCACAATCCTTACACACATTTAATTTATCTAAAGTATGAGTACGGAAATGTTTGTCTAAACTTCGTTTGCTATTAAAACTCTTTGAGCAAATATCACAATAAAGTGAATCTGATATTTCGTTAAAGAGAACATCCACATGAAATTTTTTATGTTCTTCAAAACTTTGATAATCTTTTAATAATTCACCACACACATCACACTGAATATTTTCTTGTACAGAGTTATCTTTTTCCTCTGGTACATCATTCAATGAATATTTGTGACAAATGGGTCTTTGATGAGGTAGCTTTCCATTATTTAAAACATTTTTACTTTTAAAATGTTTTGGTTCTGCGTCTTCGTTTAGCACTTTTATAACATTTTCCGAATGCGAAGAAATATGATCTTGAAAACTTTTCATATCAGTGTATTCCTGATTGCAAGAAGAACACAAAAACACAGATAAATTTGCCTCACAAGTACAAGAATCAGAATTGCATTTTTTGCAGAATGGATAACGGAGATCTAGGCTGTGATTCTTAAAATGCTTTTCCATAGAATATTTCGATTTGAAAGCCTTATTACAGATATTACAAACATGTGTACGCTCTGTTTTGTGTGTTTTGTCATGTTTACACAGCAGGTGCCAAGAGGCAAACTTCTTATTGCACATAGAACATGGAAATGTCTTTTGACCAAAATGAGTCAATAAATGAGATTTTAGTGCAAATTTTTGAGAAAACCTCTTGTCACATACATCGCACGCATGCGGCCTATCACCAGTATGAACAACATAATGTTTCAATAGAGTGCTCTTCTGGACAAAGCCCCTTTGACATATGTTGCAAATATGAGGTTTAACACCAGAATGAATGAGACAATGCTTTCGCCATGTACTTTTATCAGTAAAACTTTTGTAACATATCTCACAGACGTGTGGTTTTTTGCCTTCATGGATTAAGGAATGAGTTTGTAAACTGCTTTTCTGAGTGAATCGTTTATTACATATGTGACAAGAAAATGGTTTATCTCCTGTATGAGTAGCAAAATGAAGCTCAAGAGAATGCTTAGAAGCGAATTTCTTGTCACAAAAAGTACACACAGGGTTGCTTAGATTTATTAACCAATCAATCTTATCTTCAGACGATTTATAACTGTTTGTTCCGCTTTCATTTGCGTAATTTTGAAGAGCATTAAGTTCGTTTGGGCTGGATTTTATTGATCCAATAGACATTATAACGATAACAGAAAATTTCTTAGGTTTTAAGATCAAGAAAAGAATAATAAATAAGACGAAAATTAGAATTTACTGTTTTTAAGCAAAAAATGAAATTTTTTTTTGGGAAAGCGATACACTTTTAGCTTTGTAAATTGTAAGCTTCTACAACTATTAAACCTCAGAAGGAAATTTCATTTAAACGACAAAACCAACGCCTAAACAAAAATTGAAAATATAATAAAAAGATATTATTGTATAGTTATATAACTAAACAGAAATAGTCAGCCACAACATGACTGGTGACCGATAAATCACAAAAGTAAGCAAACTGCTTTTTTTCTACGCTAATCTACTGAAGAAAGTCTTATACACAAACGAACAAGTTTTTTCATTCTAATTAGACGTTTTTATTATTTTCCGAAAGTTCATTTCTCCAAATTATCTTACTTGTACTGGTAAAAATCATTTTCCTTCGATGTTCTTACAATTTTATTATCTTGCAACTGTTAAAATGTACTGCAGAGATGTTACATCAACCATCTTTTGGTTTGTAATTAAAAATGCACTACAGATACAAAAGTACAGCTACAATAACAGAAAAAATGTAGAGAAAAAGGACAAATAAATTTTAAAATATGGAGGTAAATTGACCGAAACAGCAGTGTTTATTCTTATTTAAGTGATATCCCATGTTAATTGCGTCCCATAATTATCAATTATTGAAAGTTTCTGGTAAAATTAATTGAGTAATCTAATCTCACCTTCAAAAATTTAATCGTTAAGTGAACTGTTATAAGCATAATTTTCTTATGGAATATTAATATTTTGTTGCGAAATTTAAACAAGATTTCCGAATGCAAAATAATCATCACGTTTTTCTGACTTCCGGGCAGATACATGGCAAAAATCCAAAAGAAAAAAACAAAATTGGGACAAACTTATAAACTGCTTAATCAACATAGGTAAGCGAATAAACATTTTTCATGAAATATTTTTCAATTCAATGGAAAGCTCTCCGTAATTGTACCTAGGACAAAATAATAACTAGGGTTTCATTTTATTTCATAACCGTCGATAAACAGCCGGTCCAAATTTAAGTTTATGGTTACCAATGTTCAATTCCACAGCCATGTAATTTTGATTCTAATCTAGGAGACAAAGGAATTCTTGGATATCGTATTGGGAGAAATTTTCCTTTTGTGGCGGGCTTTTTAATGGAACTAACTGACACGAAGAGGAGAACCACAAAAACCTCCCACTGGTAGCCTGATGACAAGGGGACTTTAACCCATGATCCGTCTACCACTAAATATAGCCTGTAATCGGAGCGAGCGAGGTGTAAAATTCGTATCGACAAGCCATCGCTGAGATTCGCACTTGGTTCACCTCATTAGGAGGCTCTATCCCTTCAATTTGTACTCCCTGCACCACCACAGCTTCCTCACTAAGATTTGTCGATTTCTAGTAGCAGTCTGTGAGAACCTAAAAAAATCTTATGTACTATATATCACTGATTCTGACAAACTCGAAGAGTGTAATTGATGGCTATTTTCTGGCTAACCACTAAATGTTTCTTTTTAAAATTTTGCATGTTAAAACTCTTTGGCATCTAGGTGATTGTAATTGGCAGTAACAGGTACCGATATGGAAATGCCACCATGTTGAACAACTAGGCAATTTCATTGATTGCAATGGGCGCAAGCATTTCCCGATTCAAAAAATCTTCATAATTTAGTAAGTATGGCACTGTCTTACTGTAAATGTCGTGCAATGCAAACAATTAGAGAACTCTCCTAACCAGTTCTATGGAGCTCTGTCTGTGACTATGGTTACAAGTAGGACTGGGCGATAATTTGATGAATTGGAAATATTGATTCTATGTAATCATCACTGATCCGATGTTTGTATTGCCAATTTTTTGAAGCATCGGAAATTGTGATTTACCGAGATGTGTATGATATTTCCCGATGTATTGTTAACATTGCTGTCTATATGCGCGATGTTGAGCATTGCTCTCAAATAGTACATCAATGCCTGCAAGCTCGCACGAAGAGCATTTTCTTCCGTAAGTGTGCAGTGATAGCTGTTTTGGGGTAGCTTCACAGCATGCTTGCGGAGTCTTCCCAATTCATTTATTGTTTGTTTGGTCAAAAGTTAGATTGAAAGAACGCGTTATATTGAAAACATTACAAGTATAATTATATTGAATGGTGAATTTTCCAAGTTTAGGCGTAAAAATCAATCGGAAGTAATAACCAGGAAGTCTTGCAACGAATTTTAACCCCTAGTGCCATCTGTTCTTAGTTTTACACTGTCAATCATTCATACATGCTGTCCTTTTCTTTAGATTTCAATTTTAACAAGATTTGGAAAGAATGATTATTTTTTAGTGTAACATTTTCAATCATATATTTCTTAAAGAAATTATCTCTAATTTTCAAACAAAACATATTCTCTGAAAGAATTTTTCACTAAGAATGCTAAGATGCTTACAATAAACTTAATTTATTCCTGAAAAATCTCCAGTTCAAAAATACACGGGTCAGTAGGTGAGCACTTAACTGATAAATCAAACTGAGTGGAATTAGTTTTTATTTATTTGCTGATACAGTCAAACCCCGCTATAGTGAACTCCCGGATATAGTGAATGAAATGTTCGGTCCCGTGCTTAGCTATACACGTATAATGTTATTTTTTGTGGATATAGTGAACCAAAAAAGTGAGGAAGTTGGATATTATGAACTTTTTTCTGACTTTGACTGATTTTTCTTCATTTTTTGTAATAATTTTGAAATGTCTACTTCAAAATAAATACTTATACTGATTTTTAAAACCCTCTATAGAGTGGAATGTAGCGATAAGCATCTTTTCTTGTTTGCTCCTTATGTCTCACTTTCCCATCCCTAAATAAAGGCCAATTCAGGCAGATGTATGGACAAAATTTTCCCTGAATCAGCTTCGCTTCAGCTAGATTACTAATTTTTTTTTGTACACAAGGCGAAGAGTAATAAGAAATAAAAATATGTTAACACATTTTTTGTTACTACGTATTATTTTTCAGTCATTTTTGTATTTCATTTTATTGATAATTTATTTAAATGTATAATAAAAGGAAGGAGTTCGGAACCATTACTTAAAATTGCTTGAGGAACGGGTATAGTGAACTTCCGGTTATAGTGAACCGAAATTTCGGTCCATTGAAGGTTCACTATAGCGGGGTTTGACTGTATTTCTGTTTTACATTTTTTTCATGATTGACCTTTTAGATTAAATACCTAAAAAAAAAGGATAATATATTTGTTGTAGATTATAAATTTAATTGAAATCCTTCTTAGTTTAATATATTGATTTTCTTGATATTGAAATAAGTTTGAATAAATGACCTTTATGTGAATTTAAATTTTATGAGAATGAATAACTTAATATGTGATACCAAATGACTTTTTTTTAAATGTAAAATAAAGAGACTTGATGTAAAGCATATAGTTTGTTTATGGAAAGAACTTCCCTTGCCATTCACTATGGAAAAGTGGTGACTATGGTTAAAGGGGTTTCATGTAGGTGTGTTGGGTCATAATTTAAGACAGGTTTTTTGGCTCAGCTCGGGGAGAGAAAGGAAATCAGGGGACAAAGATGCTCTCTTCTTTAAATGCGCTATTTCTAGTTTCTTTGTTAAGCCTACTAAATTTTGTTTCTTCTAAAGGGAGTTTCTTCTATAGACAATCTATAAAATTAACAACATGTAAAATCAAATTGAAATTTCTGATGAATAATCGAATAGATAATGTAGCTAAATGTGCAGTTCTTGAAAATCACGTTTAATTCATTGGTAAAATATATGTTAAGATTTTTGGATACATCATAAACTTTAGCCATGAAGTGTCCTGTTGTGATCATCAAAAAAAAATCTTTGTATTGATCAATAAAAATAAATTGTTCTTTAGTGTCTTTTTCAGAGCTTTTTTAAAATGAGTTTTGAATTCAATTTCTTGTTTATTTCTCAAAATGTGTTTGTTGAATGGATGGGTAAATTACATTACATTTCGACTTTTAAAAACCAAATTATATAAAATTGTTTTTCTAACTTGGATGGTTAACGATAAAGGTCACGCAAAAATTATTTTAAAGTTTTAGAATTGTTGCATTGTGCATAATTTGCATTTTGCGTGATTACATTACTTTAAATTCTTACAACTTTTTTATATTTATCAAAATTTTAGAAATATCGTGTTCTAATAAATTTTTTTTGAGGGTCTAGTTATGGAAACTGTATGCATGACAATTGTGTGTTTAAATAAAATGTATAGCGAATCTACTTAAAAAATAATAATTTATTCTTTAACTATATTTTAAATAATAAAATTTACTTGGTTTGAACAAACTGTATATGTCAGTTATGTGTTATTCGGTTTAAAAGTTATGATTAAAAAAAATTGATATTTTGAGATAAGATTATGCTGCTACCTCCTATATTTTGGGGGTCAGAAATCTAAATTCATCGAAAAAAAGGTATGTTTATTAAAAGAAGGTAAGTTTTTGTGTATGATTTCATAACTTAAAATATCATTTTCCTTAATTATTTAGCATGTTTGAAGTCAGCTCTTCGAACTCTTTCGATTGAGTCGTAGAGCGTAAAAATCCAATTATTAGATAGTAAGTTATGCTGGGTGGTCCGTTTATTTTTTGCACACTGTATATTAATTTACATTTGAAGTATTTTAGTGATTATGATTAGAATCTATAAAGTATATAATTTTAAATAGAGAGTTTAAAATTGAAGACAATCGGGAAAGAATGCCAACCGGAATTTGAAGACAGTCTACGCTGTTCTCGTTTAGATTGCTTCAAAAGTGTTTTTTTCGATGCTTCATTTTAGAAATCTTTGGCGGACTACGAAAAAAAATAGAGCATAAGTCTTTGGGAACGCTTTTTTAAAAAAAAAAAAAAAAATGAGGCACGTTTTAAGAGGATGCCCAACCGTGGGAAAAACTTTATGGCAAATTCTGTTTCACCTTCAATGGGACTTTAAATTTTAGATAAAAGTAAATTTCAGTAAAACCAGAGTTAATGTTTGATATATTGATTTTTTTTCCTTCCAAAATATCAAAATGCAAACAAATTGTGACTGGTTTACTTCATTGCGTAATTCTGTTATTTTTTTCAATTTGATATCTTGAAAAAAATTTTTAGTTAGGTTTACCTGACCTCAATTTTTTTTATACTTGTATAAATTTTAAACTATTTATATAGGTGATAGAACATTTCGAAGAAGTGACCTAAATCCTTAAATATACATTTAAGTATAACTCAGTGTTTTCATCATAGAAAAAAAAATGGGTGAGAATTTCTTACCCTTTCTCAAAAACAGGGTGAGATTTCAAAAAGTTAAGTGAGATTTCTAAAATAACAAAAACTCTTGAAAAAAAAATCATTTCTTTAATTATAATACATTGTTAACGTCTTCTATTTTTTAAAGCATTGAATATTTTTGGTGCATCATCATAGAAGATTTTGCCTTTACAAGGTATTTGTCCATCTTACATCAGTGCATGAAAATTTTGACATGAAGAAACTTTACCTACGGTAAACGCGTGGTTGCAGAGAAATGTATTCTGAAAGGGGTTCCATGGTTGTGTTCTGTTGTTCGAAGAGGTTCTGAACAATACTGGTAAATAGGGAAGCTAGATAATGGGGCAGATGTTGAAAATAATGAAAGATCCAGGAAGAAAAGATAAACGGATTTTATTCTAAATGGCGTAATTCGAAGTTTTTACCAAAATGCGAGAAATTCGTGAATTTTGAAATTGATTTATAGAATGCGCGAATTTCTCGCGGTAATAATTTTTTAATGCGAGAAAAGAAACAAATATGCGAGATTCTCGCGTTCTCGCGCTGTAGTGAAAACACCACGTAGATTGTACCTAATGAGAGTTATATGTTTATTTTATGTTTGACTACAGCTTAATTTTTGCTAAATAATTTATTTTTTACTTAACATTACTTAAAATTTACTTAACATGAAATACTTTTTATAGCACCAAAAGCTGAGGTGGTGGGAAATAAAAAACGAAAATATATTTAAGTTAACTCAAAAATAAGCATCAAAATTTTTTTTTCTTTTGGAAAAAAAAAATGAATCCTCATACCTTTGATGAAAATGATTGTAATTTAATTCCTCAGACGGTAAATATTTCCGAAATATAAATTCTATTTATCCGCTTTCAGAACAGGATTTTTTTTTTAAATAAAAGCTGTTATTGTTCTATAAATCTATTAGGAAAACGAAAGAAATTGTGTAATAAACTTTTGAATTACGTCAACACGTAATTCGTGATTAAATTACAAGGAAATGTTTATGTTTTTAAAAATTGTGATCTGTGCTTTCAAATGTGTTTCAAAATACATTTATATTTTTACTTAATGTTTAAAATAATTGTCTTTAAAACCGTTTCTGATTGCTGTTCGTGCATTCATCACTAGACCGATAATCTTTTAGATTTATAAATCATCATAGAACATTTTTAGTTGTCATTAGCTTGAAATTTTTAGTTATAAGCTTGAAATTATATATTCATCTTTTATTTAACGATAGTTGCTTGTAATTTTTATTTGTAATCCATTCTTAATATTACTTTCTGCATTATTACGTTTTTGATTTTAATTATGATTCAAAGTTTAATACTAAAAGTAGTAAACGTGCGGTATTACCTAACCTTGTTACGCAACATTTTATGATAAACATGTTTAGTTACCGCTTTACAATGATAGAATGGTAAATAAGTTATATTTACTGTTACACTAATTTTTATGTAAAACGGTTTCAGGTCCAGATGTGCAGTTATAATTATGAAAATAATTATTTAAAATTTGAAAGCAATATTAGGAATTAATTTTTCGTGCTATTGCCATTTGGTGCTAAACATTGGACGACTTTTTAAAATAACCAAATATCAACTACGAATTGAACCAAAACAAGTTTGTGATGTTACTCTTAGCAGAATAGAATAATTAGAGTATTTTATCTTAATAGAATAGGGATATAAATCTGTGAAACAAATTGCCGAAACTTATTACGCAACATTTTAGGATAAACATGTTTAGTTACCGCTTTACAATTAAAAAATGGTAAATAAGTTACATTTACTGTTATACTAATTTTTATGTAAAGCGGTTTCGAGTCAAGATATGCAGTCAAAATTACGAAAATAATTATTTAAAATTTTAAAGCAATATTAGGAAATAATTTTTCGTGCTATTGCCATTTGGTGCTAAACATGGGACGCGTTTTTAAATAGCCAAATATCCATTACGAATTTGAAGTTACTCTTATCAGAATAGAATAATTTATCTAGAGTATTTTATCTTCAGTGTTAATTTATCTTCATAGAGTATTTTGTCTTTATAGAATAGGGATATAAATCTGTGAAGCAAATAAATTTAAACCAAAATATAAATAAATAAATTTAATAGTTTTTAGTTTTGGCATAACAATTTGTTTTTTGTCAAGAAACAGAAATGATTGCTTAGCAAATTGTGGGGGTTGGGAAGCTGCCGAGCTTGCAATTCGTAATGTTTATTTTGTTCAATGAGCAATTTTTTTACATAAATAATAATAAATCGAAATAAGTAGATCACAAATGTTTTAGAATAAATTAAAATTGGAAACGTTTAGACATTAGTAAGTTGCTGTTATTACTAAATATTTTACTGATTTATTACTGAAACATTTTAACACAACGGATTTTAAATTAATAATCTAACATATTTTTGGTAGTTCTGAACTGCTTTCCTCTGTGTCGAGAGCACCTTGCTAAAATGTTCTGTTTTCGTTTTTAATTCGTTTTTGTTTTAAATTTTAATTGATTTTATTACTTATAAGAGATTTTTGACAATAAAAGGAATTTTGTTGTGTCTTATACAAGCCGTGTCTCAGTGAGCAAAAATGCACGAATCTCGAACCCCTCTTTCTCAATTACTCACGTATTTTCTAAACTGCATGTTGGTTAATGTTACTTTTATGCAAGTGTTTATTTTGAAAACTTATAATTATTGACATCGTATGAAATAAAATACACAAATATTAAAAAAAAAAAAACTCGTTAATGCTTTTAAAAAGAGGACATTTATATCCTTCAAATTTGTACATCATTTCAAATAAATAATAAAAAAAGGGAAAAGTTAGTAAATCAGTATAACATTTTCGTCCTTAGGTACTAACGTATTTTCTCAAGTATCTATCAATCGATATTATTTTGTTAGAGTTATTCATTTTATAGACTTATAATTATCCTGTAAAATACAAAACGTTAAAAGTAAAAAGAAATGTAATTTATCCTTTTTAAATTGTACATTAATTTGAATTTTAAAAAGTAATGCAAAATTTCGACTCCTCGTAAGATTGACCTTTGTTAATCATATCCAGGGGCATTATTTAAATTTTTATATGGTCGATTATATTTTTATATAGTACGAGTTGACATAAATTATTGAGTTTAATTTGAGTTCGATTTTTATTATCTAGTATATCAGTCGAAAATTTTTCTTTCTTCGCTTTCATCTTTTGAAATTATCACTGAAACGGGACCGTGGTCAAAAGCCTGACACTATGACTGTTTTGAACATAAAGCTTACTTTTTTGTTTTTTAAATTGTGTACGAGTATATACAAGAAAAACTACGTGGTACTTAATCCTAAAATAAGAATTTCACTAGCCTATTTTCTCAGAAAATATAGAAATCTAATAAAATTTGAGCATTCTTAAAATAATGAAATACTTTATAAAAATAACACAATATAACATCTTTTAATTTACATTTTTTTAAAGTATTTTTTTTAAATTTAAGATCGCTTTTTTATAAATGCATAATTTTTTTTCTTTCAAAATTCAAAAAAAAAAAAAAAAATTAAATAAATAAATAAATAAAAAATTTTTTTAACACTTGCGTAGAGTCTGTCTTTATACAAAAATTTCAGTTTCTTTTTCTAATAAAATCGGCTGAAGGCGTAATAATTAAAATTTTCTTTGCCGGCATTTTGAGCAATATCAAGTAAAAACCATCATGAATATTTTTTTAAATTTAATAAATTCCGAATAATTGGGATAAATTTAGCTGCAAAAAAGTAACATTTTAATACATTTAATTTTTTTTATTCCATAGTTTCAAACACGGAAACGACAATTTCACCAAAAAAAAGAAGAGAAAAATAGGAAATGTCATCTGATGCAATTCTTATCATTTGATAGTAACCTTGGCGAATTTCGCTGGTTCTTGTAACCCTGCCAAAAGCCCACTTCGATCCGACAGACACCGCTGCAAGAAACACCTCATCCCGCGGGCAACTTTCCGACACTCAACGCGGTCGATAAAGTGTTTTCTAAGCGCTCTCTTTAAAAATCGCTACAAGGTAGTCGTGTTTTCGGCGCCTTTAGTAGCCGATTATGTCTTCAGAACAGCAAAATTTGGTACTTGGAATTGATATCGGGACCACCACCATTAAAGTATGTCTTGTATCGTCTGGTGGACAGGTAGAGCAATCAGCATCCCGAGAAACAAAATCTTCGATGGTCAGCGACTTGGGACCATTGGGCAGTGAGCAGGATGTCCATAAAATTTGTACAGCACTCCAGTTTTGTTTATCCAGATTGCCTAAAGAATCTTTGGTAAGGGTCACTCACGTGGCTGTGTCTGGTCAAATGCATGGATGCGTTCTTTGGAAAACTGGAGAAGGTTGGAAACAGAATAATTTTGGAAGGTAAAGAACATTCTATTATGCGTTTTAATAGTGAAGAATTGATTAGTTTATGCTAATTGAATACATCTAATCAAATTAGTTTGTCTTGTATTCGAATTAATTTAGTTTTGATTTAAAACTAGTTTCAATTAATTACCAATTCGAATTTTAGAGAATTGGAGCAGAGTGGAAACAAGTTAATTTTTGTTGGTAAATGACATTTTTATATTGACTTGTTTGCAACTTGAAGTACTTAATGCATATTAATTCGATACATCGAATCAAATTAATTAATGAAGTATTCCAATAAATTCAATTTATAACAAAAATAATTGTTAAAATTAACCTGCTTATTTTAATTAATTTCGTTGCGAAGATAAAATGTCACAGTTCTGATAAAATATCGCTAATTATCACTTTTTTGATTGCTAAATAATTTTCTAAGAATGTGAAAGTTTTTTTCAACGTAAAATTATAAACCAAAAGAACTGAAGGACATCTAATACATATAAACCTTTATATACATATATACAGTCATTTTTTTTAAAAAATAAATCTCTTACATAAAAAAAAAGTCAAAATAAGGTTTAAGGTGGGATTTTACGATCAATTTTCCTGTCATTTCGCCTTCAGGATATTTCGCCGTAGCCCATATGCAGATAGCCAGCTGGCTAGATGGTAAAGTATAAAAATAGTGTAATCAACATATTTCACTCGCGTAACTACCAATTTTACTATACCACTTGGATTTTCCTGTCTCAATTGGTTTAATTAAATATTCTATTCTTTTTTCGATATTTAAGAAAATTTAAAAAGTTTCCGAAAAAAAAAAATCACTTACAAAACAGTTTTTTTAATCATTATAGGGTGGATGCTATGAGGGAAAATTTTGAATATGCTTTTAGTCTGTTTTATTTAATTTTCACAAATAAACGGATGGTGGATTTTTGAGCTACTCGACAGTACCTTTCGATACATGTAAAATACAAGGCTGTCACCTAATTAGAATTTGAGATTAAAAATATGCGGTTTTTGATATTCTTTTAAAAATTTTCCGACAAAATTTTAAAAATACTACCATGCATTCCGCATCGGTTGGCGAATGGTAGTTAAACAGTGTGCATTTGTCTAGTTTTGGATTTTCGATAAATATCTCTCTCGTGGTGCAATTTATTTCACAAGAATTTTTAAGTGTTACCCAAATCTATTTTCATCAGTTTAAACTGTATCCATAGAAGTTCTAAACATTATCAAGCTCTATTTATCATATCTAATATAGTGATCCCTTTATGTTCCATCCATTTTTAAAGGTATTGTACTGCGAACTAGAACTTTATCATCAAAAGCTCGTTAAGCACTATATATATATATATATATATATATATATATATATATATATATATATATATATATATATATATATATATATATATATATATATATATATATATATATATATATATATATATATATATATATATAATAACAGGGCTACATCCCTGTTATCATTGTTGTATTCATCTTTAATAATGCAGTCAAAAGCAATAATACGTTATAAAAAGATTTATTTAAAGTTATGCTGGTAGATATAACAGTTCACATCCCCACTCCACAAGGGAGGGGGTGTGGATGAAACTGCGGATGGTTCCGACAGATGTTTATTGGAACACGTTATTCAGCAAGAGACATGCGAAAACCATCGGTCCCGCATTAAATACTACAGAGAATGATGTAATTAGGTTCTAGTCGTACATACCTTTGTAACTCTATGCATTATGGAAAAGTATTTAATGCTTCCTAATATGGAAGTAAAAGGGGGACAAGATTCTAAAAATAACTCCTCCTTGGAAATATAAATCTAATTATTATTCAATGGTATATTTTCAGCCTTGAATTCCCCAAATAGAATATCTCTACGCTTACTCTTTAACAAAGACATTTTATGAAACCGAAAGAGTTTTAATTCTTTTATTAATACAAAAGTATTTATTATTTAAATCGGCAAATTCTCAACTTTTTTTTTAATCAGAAAATACGAAAGCATTATTACCTTAGTAAGAACACATCAGCACCAATAAATGAATTCGATAAAATTGACTTATGTGTATTAAAGTATATTTCATCATCGTTGAAGTTCTTAATGGTAACAAATTAAAACTGGTAAAATAGTTTACCATGGATATTTAAAAATTTGTGATAAATATACCAACCACGACCTTAGAAAGGATTTAGCTAATTTAATTTGCATTTGCGTAATAGTGAAAGTAATGAAAAAAAAATTAATGGGTGATGAACCCTTTTCGGAAAAGCAAATTTTAGTCAGGCAAGCTATGAATTCAGACTGTGTACTCTTATTGAAATTGCTTTAGTCCTTTTTATTGAAGTCTTCTTGGTTGCTTTAAGCTAGGTGGTAGCTAAAAATTGTCGAACGTTTGGAAACAAATAGTTTTATAATGGTTTGTAACATTTTTGGATTGTATTTTCCCAGACTGACAGCACTGTGCCCGAAAGCGTTAAGATAAGTACACAATCCAAGTTTAGAAATAGGTTAAACTTTTGCTGAATCACTTATGAATGAATTAATGCCCCGAAATGTTATACTTCTGTTTGATCATCACATTTATGGATGATCAACTCAAAAATTTTGTTCGCCATTTTGAAACAAGTTGAAGGAAAAGAAATCGTTTATAGTAACGATTCTATGATTAAAAATCTTTTATAATGTGTAAAGATAGATATAATAGACTTCCTGCAAATATCACGCATGAATGTACGTTTGACGATTGTTAATGGAATTTTTTTATTTAATCCTTTTTTTCTTACCTTGAAATAGAATTGTCATCCAACTGAGTCTCATTTCGTGCGATATTTTTTATCTTTTGAACAGCTACCAAAACACTCAAACAACTATGTTGTAGATAAATTTTGATAACACTGTAACGAATACAATTGATGAAAGAATTTTTTTAAACTTATGCTGGCGTTTTTTTTTGTGCGTAATTTTTTATCTTAAAGCAAATTTATGATGTGTCCAAATAAATTTATTCAAAGCCACAAGTACTGTAAAAGTTCGCTATAACGGCAATTCATAATGGCAGATGAAACCGTCGTTATAGTGAGATTGTCTTTATAATCAAATCGGCATATTTAATGTTAAAAAAAGCAATAAAAAGATTTTAAAAAAAGAATTAGCCTAATATACCTTTTTTTCTTTTATTTTGAGCAACTATTGTTGATTTAAAATACCTATCTAGATTAGACTGCTTTTGCCCACAAATTGTGGACTGAATTATGTAATAATTTTTGAAAATCAGAAATGTTAGAACAATAAATCAAGTTTTTGAAAGAGGAAAATGAAACGGTGTGCAATATCTTTTGGTGTCATTTGATAACTGGGAATGTTGAATTTAATTGCAAAGGTATGTAGTCAAATAAAGTTGCATTCTTATAAAATGTTGCAGGATTTCTAAGAATAGCAAAAGAAATTTTTTTGTTCGAAACATTGCTGATGGTTGCTCACACATTGCTTTATGAAAACAAAGGGGTAAAATTGTAAGAATAAAACGATAATAGTTTTTAGCTTTTCTGAATAAATACCAGAAATATCTAAAAATGTCTTTCTCAGCAAAAGAAAATGTATTTTCGTAAAAAAATTGTGTATTAGCAGAAGGCTAGTAATTTTGAACTGGCTATAAACATACAACTTTTTGTATCTTTATTATTAATATATTGAGCCTGACTTCGAAATTTGTCGTTATAGCTTACTTCTCGAAATATGCAGAAATCGTAATATCGAACTTTTACTGCATTTAAAAAAAATTTCAGATAATTTCATTTTTTTTAAAGAAGTTTGGTTGAATTAAATTCGTTTATGCATACTGAAAAGTTTTGGCTTATAGTTGCCACCATTTTTGCTGTTAAGGAAAACTAAAAATTTTTACAGTGCATGTAGTAACATTTTTTATTTACTTTTTCTTTCTTATAGTTTTATACATTTTTTGTTTGTTTCTTTACTGACAATAAATATTTTAGGGCGCGTTTGAATAAATTTATAACTTCATTGCAAAACCATTTCGTTAAAAAATCCGCACTAATTCTTTCAAACAATTGTTTTTTTTTTGTCAATTTCATGTAATTTTTGCACCATAACGATAGTTTTGTATTTAAAAATGTTTTTAGTTTGCCTCATCGCCAAAAATCGTGGCAACTAACACCTGACTTTTTACAATATAAAGAGCAAGACGTTTTTACCGCCATTTTCGTCCCTTGCCTTTTCCTTTTTTACAAATAAAATTTTTATCAAATATGTAAGGTATTACAATGTAATTGAAATGATCCTTATTATTTTTTTATATGAATTTTTTGGATGCTTACATTTAGATTCTTTTTAACACTCTCTTTTTTTAACAACCATTTAAAAATTTTAATGTTCTGTCGCTGGAAAACTTATCAATATGTCCGTGTTCACAATATTTAATGAGCTAAATTATTCTACTAAACATTATAATAATTAACTATTATATATTAGAATTATAATAATAATATATTTTAAAAATTTAGGGACATTTAATACACAAAAAGTAAGAATATGGAAAAAAAATTAAAACATGGAATGCTTCTGTCAGACGAATCGAATTTGTAAAGGGCCCAAAATGGCTCCGGAATCGGAGCGGGATTATAATGTCGTGGACTGCTTATGTGTTATTAAAGGTTTAAGAAAAGGAAACGGAAGCACTAGGAAAGTATTTTCTTGATCGAAATATCTAGTGAATTTGGCTGATTATTTTGGGAATTGAAATAAATTAAAGTATTTAAATAGCATGATTCCATAAATTAACGAGATGAATAATAGTCGGAGAAAAGACAATTCTTAACATTACGATTTGATTGAATCGAATAATTTAATAAACGAATAGAGTTACGCTTTTAAAATTCTTATTTGCTGTGAAATTTCGTAAATATCAGAGCATTTCAACCAATAACGTTTTAATTTGATAATGTCGTCTTTCAATCTCTATTACATTCAATTCGATAAACGTGTTCTTAATTAAATTTGTTCTGAGAGTTTGGTTGAACGATGCACCATGAAAGCATTCCTCGAATATCTAAATGGAGCCAGGAATTCTTAGAATTGTTGGCTTCAATCAGAAATGTATGAAAGTTTGAAATGGTTGCATCGTTTTTATTTGTTGACTGTGCTTTTAATCAAGGAAACTCGTTTGAGTTAAATTAATTATTTGATTTAGAAGAAAAAACGAGCTTTTTGATTATATTTGATTATATATTATTTTGATTAGTGTAAATCAAAATCACTTGAATGATTTATTTTTAATTTAAATAATCATTCTATTTAAGCCTATATTTACCGCATAAAGTTTATTTGTTAATCATTGCATATTTTATGAAACAAAATTGTTCCCTATAAAAAATGTAATATGCGTTTTTTTTAAAATTTCTATTTGTTAGGTTTAAAATAATAATAATTAAAAAAAAAAATACATATTCTGTGCGTATGTTTGTTATTTTAAATCATTTCATTTTTAGCTTTTTGAATGATTCGAAAAGTTGGTTAAAGTTTGTTTGAAATATTTGTTGGCCACTATAAGTTGGAGGAACATTTCTGTTCGGTTTCAATAAAAATAAGCAAACAATTCCCCCTAAACTACTAAAATGGCAATATATCTATAATTCAAATTATTCATAGCTTATTATAAACATTAAAACTAATTGCTTTTATTTTTTTCTCTAAATTCTTAATGATGTGCAAAATTTACGTATTATAAAATAGAACAGCTGTTTTAAAATATCACTGTTGTTTTAAGAACTACACTAAAAATTTTCACTTAATTTTGAAGGTTTGAATTTTCGTAAAAAATAGCTTTGAAATGAAACATTTGCTTTTTACTTTTACTATAAACTACTAAAACACAAAAAATTGTATTTGAAAACGAAAAAAAAAAAAAAAAAAAAAAAAACGAAAAGAAAAGAAGAAGAAAAAGTAATAGAAAAAAGAAAAGAAAAGAATAGGAAGGAAATGAAAGGGATGAAAAAAAAAAAAAAAACTCAAGTACTCTCATAAAAGTCGATTTTTTTCCTAATACGTGTCTAAAGTGATCTTCCTTACTTATAAAGATTGAAATAAGATAATTCAAAGGAACAATGGTTTTTATTGTGATAAAGATTGAGGCGTGTTTAAGTATGGAAACCAATTAACTGTATTATGATTGTCTGACGAATAACCCATTATTTTATGATTATGATTCTCGCCGTTAATAAAATAAAATTGTTTTTAAAATTTTATTATGACTAGCTGAATAACCGTTTTTCGTAAGAGGTGAATAAAAAAAATCCATTAATCAGTACTCAACAACACTACGAAATCATGTACGAAATTGAAAGTCATATACCGACACAATTGAAGAGCTTGGTGGAAGAACCAGGTAAGTGACAGTTTTAGGGGTATTTATGAATCACCGAAAATAACATAAAGTGGTTACATCAATATGGGTATGTTTAATGTGACAGAATTGTTTCTGCATTCATTTTAATCTTAACATACGTAATTCACGCTAGTGTTTAGTATGCTAGGATGATTTTTATTTTCAATTTAGGCAGTGGTAAATAAGACAAAGGATTAATAGCCCCGCCTTCTAATAAATGGGTAATATAACAGTTCGGAGATCATTTTTCCTCCTTCTTATAATGATAATAGTTTCTCTGAAAATTATCTGGTTTTTCCACTAAGCTTTTGAATTAATAAAGCTAAAATAATTTTTATTTATTTATTATTATTTGTTGCCCTACCCGGTGACTTTACATTACCATATTAAGCAAAACACGTTTTTTGTAGTTCATCCCATCAGAATAAAGGTTAATTGTATTTAGCCACGCTTGGGGTAACAATATTGCTCTAGGCCAACTCATGATAGTCAAAATTTACCAAGCAATTTTGTCCGGTTCCTACCCTTTTCAAAGAGCCGTAAGGCTATTTCCATACTATCTGTATTAAAACTTCGTATTTGTGCAGTTTTTAAAATTGCCAAATGTATCAATATAATACTTTATACCTATACCAGTTTGTTTGGTACTTTATTGTTCAACTCTTCAACACTTGAGTTTTATGCGAAACGCATTTATTAGTGGCAGTAAACAAAAGGTGAAATTTTAAAAACAAGATTTCTTCTAGATCTTGATAAGGACTTTGAAACAAGGGAAATTCTCAAACTGACCTTTAATTTACTGTTTAAAATATTTAAAAGTAGTGGCGAAAAAAAGTTATTTTAATTCCTCATTCATTAAAGTATTCATTAAATTATCTTCGTTACCACTGGAAGAATATTTTCTGAAACGACAGAAAACCCGTTGTAAAATTCTTATTAAAGCTGCAAGAGTGACCATAATATCAGTAGTATACATTAAAAAATTAATTAAGCGTTATCTGCGTATGGAGACTTTCTGCGGTTTCTCTAAACTTATTTCCTATTAACCTTATCTCCATTAGCTTAGCTTTTTAGCACGTAGCTTATTTTTATTTCAATTAATACTTCTTACCAGTATAAATTAAGTATCGCTATCAATAAAAATGTGGCGAATAATAATATCCCCAAAACGAATAGGAATATTTACTCCATTGGCTTTGCTTTCTATAGATAGGTTATTTTTTATTTCAATTAATACATATTAACAACATTAATCAAGCTTCATTCTTGTCAATAATAATATGACAATTTTTTTATGGTTCCTCTAAAACAAATTCCTCTGAGTACCTTTACTTCATTGATTTTGGTTTTTAGTACATAGCTTATTTCTTTTATTTCAATAATCATATATCACTTGAATTAGTTAAGAACCGTTTGGCGATTTTTTACTTTTCTCCTAAGCGAATTAGTACCACTTTTCTATCGATTTTGCTTTTAAACTTATAATTAATTTTTTACAATCGAACTAATTTCGATTTTAAATTTTTTGATTTTATAGAAACACATTTTAGAAGAATAACTATAAACAAAATAAACTCGTGTTATCAAATAACTTTAGGAATATTAATTTGGCGACGTAGTTCAAGAATGCTACCACGTTAATGTTGTTCATTGAATTTATCTGATATAGCGAATAAAGTAATTAAATAAAACGCGTGCAATAACCGTTTTTTTTTATCAAATTAAACTGTAAGCCAACCAATATTAATGATATTATCTTTAAAATTTTTGAAAAATTAATTGGGCTATAGTTAAATTTAAACAACGGTTTCGCTTAACCTATCAGAAAAGTCTATTTCGTTTTTCGCTCTTGCATCGAACTATCTGTATGACAAATTTCATCTCTTTCTGTCCGATGATTTAGGAGTCTATAATGGACACACAGACAGACAATAATTTTTATATATAGAGATAATTTAGTTACTTTGTTATATTTGTTTCCATTACTGTTAATGAAGAACTTCATTCTAGGAACTTCATTTACAGTAAAAACTTTGAACTTCTGACAGCCATCTATGCCATTTGATGTGTTTGTGTCTATTAAAATAGTTATTTTATTAGGTTAGCAACTAAGATGTATCCATTATTCATTTTTTTTAACATTCCTCTTGATATGAAACGTTTTTGGTATGATATTTCAGATAATTTTAAAGAGTATATGTTTTGTTCTACTGGAATCAATGTTTCTTTTCCCCGACTTAATTTATGGTAATTTTCAGCCCATCAAAAACGGGAATGTCAAATTAAGAAAAAGGAGCATTTTCGTCTCCTCTTTCTTTTTGCTTTTATTTAAGGTTTTCAGGCCGCAAAATTGTTTCACAACATTTATGTTGTATATGGAGAGAGTGCCATAGTGAACGGTTCCTTCAGAACCGTTCGTAATCGGTATGCCAAGTTAAAAAAACGAAATTTTGGCCACAAAGATGTACATCGTTCTCATCGTAAAAAAAAAAAAATAAATAAATAAATAAATAAATAATGGATGCTCAAGTTTTATGAAGCTTTTCTCGTTTTTGACGAAACCGTTTCTTGGTATATGCTTCAAGCAAAAATTTCGTCTACATGACGAAATAACTATCGTTACTTCTTCGAGGAACTTCGTTACTTCTTCGAATTTCGTCAAAATTAAAGAAATATTTCGTCATTCTGTTTTTTCTGAACAAAAAAGTATAGCACCTAATGTATAAAATTCTTCTAATATTAACTTTTTCATGTGCACCATATTGGTGAATCAATGTCATCCAAAAATCTCAAGAAGGACAGATAGAACAAGGATATAAATCCCACTCATGCCCGATTCGAACCCGGGATTTTCCTGAAACGAGGCCAACTCCTTGATCACCATGATCGGCTTGTTTCGTCTCTTTATTTTCGATCGTTTAGTCGTAATTCTAGCTTTGTCAGTCTATTTAACAATTTCCCACACTGAACTGCGATGAGGTTCCGAATTGAGGAAACGTTTTCGTCACATATATGTGACACTTAGCGTTTCGTCGCATATCACGTGATTTCTCGACGAAACGATTCTCAAAATTAACGAAATACAGCGCGAGGATTGCTGAATCATCATAAGTGAGAATTTTATATCTGAGAGTGTTGAGTTCGATGAAGATAGATGAGAACAACTTTTGCACGATAACTAGCTTTAAAAAAATGCATAATATGTAATGGTTTTATGCCAAAATTTTTTAAATAATCAATTGATAATAAAAATGGGAAAGAATTTGAATAATGTTGATTACCATTTAAATTGATTAATTAATAAATATATTTTTTTCTCTTTAGGTATGAGACTGAGGTGGTAAGTGCTCTATATACATGGCAGGATGGCCGTTGTTCACCTGAATTTTTAGCTTCGCTACCAAAGCCTGATTCTCACTTGCGTCTAAGTACAGGACACGCATGTGCGACAATACTTTGGTTAGTCAAAAATAAACCAGATTTAATAGAGCAGTACGATGCCGCTGGAACAGTTCAAGATCTTGTGGTAACCATGATTTCTGGATTAGAACGTCCAATCATGTCTGCGCAAAATGCTGCCGGATGGGGATATTTTGATACAGAAACACGCACTTGGAATACAGAAAGGTAATTATTTTGAACTAATAATAATTCCGAATATAAATGTTTATTTTTTAATGTATATGTTAAATAATACTTTGTTTGAGTTCTCCTCTAGAAATAGTTTAATTTGAAAAAGTATTTAAAGTATATCTGCTTTGTTGATCTATTTTAAAAATGAAATTAGGATGCATAAATTGATTGGAATGTGAGACAACATACTATAACATTTTCTTTTCATATTATTTAAAAAAAATAATGCTCTTTTAGAAAATATCGTTTTTTCAGATAAACACAAGTTATGAGACCCTGAGATGGTTTAGTGAACCTTGTTCTTTTTTAGTTTTTGTTTACTCGTTAAAAATATCTCTGCTTGCTAAAATAAACGAACTGTTTTATTTTCATTAATAGAACCATTAAACTTTTAAAAGAAAGGCCCATTAGGCAAGATTTCTCTCAGCTATGAATAATATTAAAATTTATGAAAAATACTAAATTTTTACATATTTCTAAGAATCAAAGCAATACAGCGTTGGAATTACCTTCAAGCATATTCTTTTTATTTTCTAACTAGCGTTGAACAGCCTACCTGATTCTGAGTTTACGGCTATCACTGTTCAACTTTTTAGCCTTATAATTTTGGACCCAAC